>NW_004443991.1:8185341-8227080 GCF_000243295.1 Trichechus manatus latirostris
CGTCACTGGAGAATTCTACCAAACTTTCAGAGAAGAGGTAACACCACTTCTATTAAAGGTATTTCAGTGCATAGAAAAGAATGGAATACTCCCAGACTCATTCTATGAAGCCAGCATAACTGATACGAAAAACATGAAATGACAACACAAAAAAAAAAGGAAATTACAGATCGATATCCCTCATGAACATTGAAGCAAAAATCCTCAACAATATTCTAGCCAAGTGAATTCAACAACATATCAAAAAAATAATTCAACACGATCAAGTGGGATTTATACCAGGTATGCAGGGATGGTTCAACATCAGAAAAACAATCAATGGAATCTATCACATAAATAAAACAAAAGACAAGAAACACATGATCTTATCAATCGATGCAGAAAACGCATTCGACAAAGTCCAACACCCATTCATGATAAAAACTCTCAATAAAATAGAAATAGAAGGGAAATTCCACAATATAATTAAGGGCATTTATACAAAGCCAACAGCCAAAATCATCCTAAATGGAAAGACTTTGAAAGCATTCCCCTTGAGAATGGGAACAAGACAAGGATGCCCTCTATCACCACGACTTATTCAACACCGTGCTGGAGGTCCTAGCCAGAGCAACTAGGCTAGAAGAAGAAAGGGCATCCAAATCAGGAGGGGAAGAAGTCACACTACCTCTATTTGCAAACAATATGATCTTATACACAGAAAACCCCAAAGAATCCACAAAAAAACTACTGGAACTAATAAAAGATTTTAGCAAAGTTTCAGAATACAAGGTAAACATACAAAAATCAGTTGGATTCCTTTACACCAACAAAGAAAACCTTGAAGCGGATGTCACCAAATCAATACCATTTACAATAGCCCCCAAGAAGATAAAATACTTAAGAATAATCTAACCAGAGAAATAAAGGATCTACACAGAGAAAACTACAAGACACTACTGCAAAAAACTAAGAGAGACCTGCATAAGTGGAAAAATATACCTTGCTCATGGATAGGTAGACTCAACATAGTGAAAATGTCAATTCTACAAAGCAATCTACAGATACAATGCAATCCGGATCCAAATTCCACCAGTATTTTTTAATGAGATGGAGAAACAAATCACCAACTTTATATGGAAAGTGAAGAGGCCCCGAATGAATAAAGCATTACTCAAGAAGAAGAACAAAGTGGGAGGCCATACACTACCTGATTTTAGGACCTATTATATTGCCACAGTAGTCAAGACACCCTGGTACTGGTACAACAACAAATACATAGACCAATGGAACAGAGTTGAGAATCCAGATATAAGCTTATCCACCCATGACCAGTTAATATTTGACAAAGGCCCAAAGTCCATTAATTCAGGAAAAGACAGTCTCTTTAACAAATGGTGCTGGCATAACTGGATATCCATCTGCAAAAAACTGAAACAAGACCCATACCTCACACCATGTACAAAGAGTAACTCAAAACAGATCAAAGACTTAAATATAAAATCGAAAACAATGAAGATCATGGAAGAAAAAATAGGGACAACACTAAGAACCCTAATACATGGCATAAACACAATAGGAACCATAAGTAACAATGCACAAGCACCAGAAGACAGACTATATAAATGGGAGCTCCTAAATATCAAACACTTATGCTCATCAAAAGACTTCACCAAAAGAGTCAAAAGACAACCTGCAGACTGGGAAAAAATTTTTGATTACGACAAATTCGATCAGCGTTTAATCTCTAAAATCTACAAGATACTGCAAAACCTCAACAACAAAAAGATAAATAACCCAATTAAAAAATGGGCAAAGGATATGAACAGACACTTCACCAAAGAAGATTTTCAGGCAGCTAACTACCACCTGAAATGCTCACGATCATTAGCCATTAGAGAAATGCAGATCAAAACTACAATGAGATATCATCTCACCCCAACAAGGCTAGCATTAATCCAAAAAACACAAAATAATAAATTCTGGAGAGGTTGTGGAGAGACTGGAACACTTATACACTGTTCGTGGGAATGTAAAATGGTACAACCACTTTTGGAAATGGATTTGTTGCTTCCTTGAAAAGCTAGAAATGTAAGTACCATACGATCTAGCATTCTTGCTCCTTGGAATATATCCTAGAGAAATATGAGCCGTCACACGAATAGACATATGCACACCCATGTTCACTGCAGCACTGTTCACAGTAGCAAAAAGATGGAAACAACCTAGGTGCCCATCAACAGACAAATGGATAAACAAATTATGGTGTATCCACTCAATGGTATACTATGCAATAATAAAGAACAACGATAAAGCTGTGAAACATCATATAACATGGTAGAAGCTGGAACTTATTATGCTGAGTGAATTTAGTCAGTCACAGGACAAATACTGTATAAGACCACTGTTATAAGAACTCAAGAAAAGGTTTAAACATAGAAGAAAACATTCTTTGATAGTCAACACGGGTTCGGAGGGAGGGTGAGGGTTATTATCTAGATAGCAGATAAGAATCATCTTAGGCGAAGGGAAGGACAGCACACAGTACTGGGGAAGTCAGCACAACTGGACTAAACCAAAGCTAAGAAGTTTCCTGAACACAATCAAATACTTTGAGAGACAGAGTAGCAGGGGTAGGGGTCTGGGGACCATTCTTTCAGGGGACATCTAGGTCAACTGGCATAACAAAGCTTAAGAAAATGTACTGCATCCTCCTACTTTGGTGAGTGGCATCTGGGGTCTTAAAAGCTTGCAAGCGGCCATCTAAGATGCATTAACTGGTCCCAACCACTTGGAGTAAAGAAGAACGAAGAACACCAAAGACACAAGGAAAGTATTAGCCCAAGAGACAGAATGGGCCACATAAACCAAAGACTTCATCAGCCTGAGACCAGAAGAACTACACTGTGCCCAGCTACCACCAGTGAATGTCCTGACAGGGAACACAACAGAGAGTCCCTGATGGAGCAGCATAAGGATGGGATGCAGAACTCAAATTCTAGTAAGAAGACCAGACTTAATGGTCTGACTGAGACTGGAGGTACCCCAGAAAGCATGGCCCCTGGACTCTCTATCGGCCCAGAACTAAAACAATTTCCAAGGCCAACCCTTCACACAGGGATTGGACTGGACTGTGGGACATAAAGTGATACTCGTGAAGAGTGTGCTGTCGCAGAATGGGGTGAGCAATTAGGGTCACATAACAATGTATGTACAACAATTTTGTATGGGAGACTAACATGAAATGTAAACTTCATTTAACTACAACAACAAAAAAAAAAGACATATGATATTCTCAAATGGGGGGGAAAGAAAGTTTTAAATGTTTCACACTTGTGGCTTAAATCACTTCCTAACAACCCAATACAAAAATTTACAAATTCCCTCAAAGCTTCTCTGTCTATTCCCTGGATTTTCTCTTGTCTCAGTGGAAGTTACATTAACCTAGCAAGGTTATCCTTCTACTTGTTCTTAACCTTTCCCTCCCATAATCTGATACCACTTCAATTATTCCTTCTTCCCTTACATCTTAAATCACTTCCTACCTACAACCCTTCCCATGAATCTATGAACCTGTCCTACAGCACCCCAACAACAAAGTTATTTCAAATCTGCTCAAACCCTGAAGCCATTAGAACGTTCTTTCCATGAGTTGTCACAATTCTAGAACGATTTTTACACTATCCACACACTCATCACATGAGTGAAACTACTTTACAAAGGCCAAAAATGGCCTCTAACCACGATAGTGAAAAGTTCTTAAATTTTCACCCACATTGGTGTTTTCTACAGAACTTTAAACTACCTCCTTTCTATCCAAGAAATCAGTATGCTCTAGTTTTTTTCCTATCCATCTTACCATTTTTCTTTGGCAGGCTCCTCCTTCCTTTTTGCCATCTAATTATAAATACACCACACACACCGCTCAAAAAATAAAAAAAAGAAAAAGAAAAAGTAATTCTCTGATTTTTTCTAGTTTCACCTTCTAATCTGCCTTGGAAATTCCATCCATTTCTGTATCTTGAAATACTACTCTAATATACCTATCTACCATTATGTTATCTGTAGTTTCAACTTATCTCTTGAATTACACAATTTTCTAACTCAAAAATGGCATGTCAAACTCAACATGGTCAAAAACAAACTTATCATGCACCAATCCCCAAGCTTCCTCTTTTTCTTTCTCCCTTCCTTATCTCATTAATGGCATCACTGCCTTCAGAGTCAACTAGGCTGAAAACCTCAAGAGTCATTTTCACTTAACCTTCTCTTTCATCCTCTATCTACGAGGGGTCAGCAAGACATGCAGATTTAACCTCCAGAATGACTCCCTCATTTGATCCAACACTTTCTATACCTATTGCCAATTCTTTAGCTCAGCTCTTCATTATTTCTTGCTGACTGCTTTAATTCCTTTTGATCATTCTCCCTGTTTTTAGTTTCTTTTCTTTCAACCCATCCTCCAGAATCAAGAGAATAATCTACCAAAAAATAACCTTGAGTTTCTGTCTTCCTACTCAAAAGCCTTCAACAGTTTTCTACTGCCTACAAGATAAATAAAAGCCAAATTCCTTGATGGTGAATTCAAACCTTCTATCATCTTTCCCTAACTTACCTCCTCTCACTCAACAGCCTCCCATTACCCATCACTTTTTTGACCTGATATGTCCTCCAACTCACTCAGGTCCCAACCATCCTCTAAAGAACAGCTGGATAACACCTCCTCTATGCTTCATTCTACACCAACTTTTCACCCCTAGCCAGCAGCACTCTTCCCCCCGCCATACTATGTCAAAACACTTTACTATATTATAGCATTTATTATTCTACTGTATGGTATGGCTATTTATAATTGTCTGTCTGTCTAGAGTTAGGATTTGATAAATGAAGATGAAATCAACAAAGCATATAAAGCAACTCGGAAAGAAAAGAAGTTGATTCAAATTCTGCATAGTAAAAATTTTGTGGAGTTAACAGATTACAAACTGATTAAGGCTTCCATTATATGTATGTCTAACAGCACAGGGATAAATCAAGATACCTTTTGGCAGAATTCCTTTAAATCTTTTGCTTTATCAAAAAGCTCTTCCTAGAAGTTACAAGGGGCCAACTTTAGGGTCACTTCACATCTTTCAGCACAAAAGCAAAATCTAACTCAGTACTAAACAAAATTACCTGGACATTTAATGTGCTATAACCCTGTATCCATGTGTACTAGCGCCCATGATTCTGCTAACATAGAATAACTTACGGGTAAGTGGGAGTATTTATGGGGAAAAATTCAAATAAAAGCTATTTCCTTTGCTAAGGGCCCTAAAAAGGCCAACAATCAACAGGCATCCAAAACCAACGCTTTACTCCACGTGCAGCATTTTTCAGCGATATGAAGAATTCAACTTAAAAAAGAATATTTACTCTTATATTTTTTAATTTCAGTATCTAAATTACTCATCCTTGACTGACAAACTTAAAATTACATTATGGTCACATTGAAGTTATAAAGGTAGAGAAAAAAATTATATTCCAAGCTTGACAAACGTATTAAATGTACTGAAAGTACAAGGCAGGAAAAGGCTATTTGGCATCCTCACTTTTTAAATGCTTTCAAAAAGCCTTTCACTCATGTAATTTCAAATAAATAACAAGGACAGCAAGACCAAATGTAGGCAAATACTCAACTTGTACTGCTCTTTAGCATCAATTAATTATTTTTTAATTTCCCAAACATCCATGTATGCTCAGGACATTAAGTATCTATTAGATGGAAAAATGTTCCTTCTCTCTTCCATCACCTGGCTAAGACGCCTGTGGAGACCACGCTCAGGAACCTCACATTAATAAATTATCACTCCTACCATACTGATTAGCAATCACTTCCTTACCCTCACACCTCAGCAATTCCAATGAGAGCACAACAACGCTGTTCTTAAAAGGCAATGGCCAGCGGAGTCCAGACACACAACTGTCTGAACAGTGGCTAGAAAAACAAGGCTTCTTAAATGGCAGGTGGATGCTCTCTACTCTGCTCCCAATGCACTTTGTAAAAGTCTGTATTACAGCCCTTTCCATACTACATGGCAATTATCCATTTATATGCCTGGCTCTGATGCTGTTCTCTGAGCTCCTTGCTGCGTCAAGGGTGGAGTTATGCCTGGTTTAGCTTTGCATCTCCCATAACAAGCACTTAGCAGGAATATAGTTTAAAAAAAAAAAAAAAAAAAACAGTTGTCATCAAGTCAATTTGACTCTCAAGAGTAGAACTGCCCCATATGGTTTCTAAGGAGCAACCGGTGGATTTGAACTGCCGACCCTTTGGTTAGCAGCCGAGCTCTTAAACATAGCGCCACTAGGGCTCCAGGAACCTAGTAGGTCCTCAGTAAATATTAAGTTTATGAATTACTTAAGAAACCTACCTAAGTAGCTTTGGAACAGACCACATTCAGAGTATATTTGAACCTAGATGTAGATTCATGACTAACAGTTCTGTCACTGTATCACATATGGATCCCCTAACTTGAGGAAATTTTGGCCAGATTTACAATGGCATATATGGTTAAAACCAGAAAATATGTCTAAATGGGATGCTTTTGGATATCTTAATAATCTTGTTTTCCCCCAATACAGGTACCATGTCAACCCCATGCTACTGATATTCTGCTACAGAACACTTTACATCTTACAAGGACTATAACTGAGTAGTTACCATCTCCTACTATCAGTGAGCTAGTACAGAAAGCCTGCCTTATGAAAACATAACCATTAGTTGGAACTGGAATCTCAGTTGACCATTTTAAATCCTAGAGGCCAAAGAACATTGAAACTACACACTTACTACATATTTTTTCTACAGTTCAAGACTGCTTTACTACCCCCGGTAAAACAAGTTATTTTACTTTTAAGTAGCTAAGACAAAGTGAATTTGGAGTTTGTTTTCATATTATACCTCATATTGTATTATCTGCCCTTGTGAAAATGCTTCATAAAAAAAAAATGCTAACTATACACTAAAACACAAACCCAAACTCACTGGCATCAAGTCGATTCCAACTCACAATGACCCTATAGGACAGAGTAGAACTGCCCAAGGTTTCCAAGGCTGTAAATCTTTACCAAAGCAGATGGCCACATCTTTCTCCTGTAGAGGCTAGCAGGTTTTAACTGCCGACTTTTTGGTTAGCTGGTGAGCACTTAACCACTGCGCCACCAGGGCTCCTAACCTTATACACTAAATGCTCCCTTTTATATCACTACCCATTAGACATGAAGCTTATTATTTTCTGCTACTGACTAGCTAAATTCATGCTATGGCAGTTATTTTACAAAACAGGTAATGTGTCAAGGAATTAACTTTTGGACTAATAATAAAGCTCTGATGTAATCATCAGGACCATGCCGATATCATGAACCACTTCCTTTACTACTGACAAATAAATGATAAACACATGTGGGGAATGCTTTTGCATTACACAGTAAAATAAAATATATTGCCTATTAGAAATTACCAATGCCTTTATATTACTGTGTGATAGAGTAGAAATAAACATACAGAACTGTTTCACAGTAATTTATGGGATTTCCCTCCACAAAGCCTATGGACAGATGCATTCACAAATGAACACAATTTTCATCTCTGACAAATAATGAAGACAAATATGAAAAGCCACAGCAATGCGCCTTTGCCAACACCGCACCCATATTCCACTAAGTGGAGACTTCAGATAACAGATTATCTTGTGAGTCGAGTTTCTCAAGTAGAGAGGCTAAACCCAAACCCGCAAAAGGGGTTAGTAAAATAAACAATGGCAGATGCTTAACTATCGACTAACCATCTATTTTACCACAACTCATGGTTAAATAATTAAAAGTGCATAAAATTTATGTTAACAATCCATTATAGACCAAAATTATGCACACCATCCATTTTATAATGTTTCCAAAGTGATGACTTTATAGTTACTACATCTGACCACTTCCTTATATAAATCTTTTCTGATTTGATGTTCTAACCAATACTCACAAATGTACAAGTGTTGACTACTCAAAGAAGGGGATGGAGAGGGAGGGGCAGCTCTCTTTGTGGAATCCGATCCATTAGTTAGTTGCCCATTAATATAACAGATTGGAGTCCTGGTGGCGCAGTGGCTAAGAGCTTGGCTGCTAGCCAAAAGGTTGGCAGTTCAAATCCACTAGGCGCTCCTTGGAAACCCTGTGGGGCAGTTCTATTCTGTCCTATAGGGTCACTATGAGTCGGAATCGACTAGTAAGCAACAGGATTTTTGGAATATAACAGGTAAGTACACAGAAACCTTGAATTCCTTCTCTTACCCCCAAGTAAGATTAAGACAAAAAGGGTAACCTTCAACTGCATAATCTTTGGAAAAGCAAAGAGAGTTAGCATTGTGCCTGCCAAGTAGATTCACTCCGCCAAAGTGCATACTTCTCATTCTTAAATACCCAATGCTAAAATCAAAACCTTACCCCAAGCAGAAAGTTTCAATGTTCTGACACCATGACATCATTTTGTCTGGAGCACTTTAATACAACAATTTGAATAAACTGGAAGACGCTTAAATAGGTCACACTGAAGCCGAAAACGAAGGATATTTCTCTGGCAAAAATATTCTGGCCCTGCATATACCACCACAGGCCACAGAATGACAGGCTTACCATCCATCTATCCGTCTGCACTTTCTACACAAATATATGAAAATAAAGTTAATCTTGTCACCTTCCTGTAGTACTAATCCTACTGACAGCAGTTGTTTGTGGCCAGTATCTGCACACTGCTGCAAGCCAAAGCAAAGGTGAATGCCACCATAGGACTTCATGGAGGATTTAGCGCATCCTTACAAAGGAATCGGGGGCGGGGGGACCTCCGTTTCTGTCGTTATAAAGATATGAAAATCCTCAACTAAATTTGTAATAAGCCCTAAAAATCTACGAAGTAAAGCCACGAGATGCTATGAACGCTTATCAATATGTAGAGGACAGCTTTACGGCTTCAAAAACAAGAGCTGTTCACCTGGCAAAGCAGCAAGCCACATCTCCATCATATTTATTGCACATTCCTACTTAGTAAGACAGGACACTGACAGTTGCAGTTTTCTGAGCAGATCCCTGTAAAGTATTCAGGTTGCCTTTTGAACTGGAGTTCTCTGGACACTAACATCTAGCTTCATTTCTTCTCATGAAATTTTAGTTCATCTGAAGTCAATATGCAGAAACCACAGAGGTTTCTGGTAGTCTCAGTCCCACCACCCCAACATAAATTTTCCTTTCGCAATAAACAATGTGAATCAAAAAGGTTTCCTGTTTGAAAATGGAATCATAGATGAAAGCAACTGTAACTCTACCATTAAAACAAGAGAAAAGTTTCTTAATGAAGATGAACTCTCAAATATCAAAATGGAAACTATTTCTCTTAAGTGTTTGTTTCCTTACTTAAGGGCTAATTGGATTTTTTCTCAATATTCTCAGCAGCACACATGTGGCTGTCAGGAGCGTTCTCTCAGAGATTTTTCTTAAATTACTTGTTTGCACTCTGTTATCTTAGAGCAACACAACTTCACATGAGACACAATAAACACTTGCAAACACCATACACCAGCAAAAGCAGCCAACACTAAAAGCTTTGCATATCTGAGTCATATAGAGGAACTCTGAACCTTGAAGAGCAGGACAAAAGTTAAAAAAAAAAAGTCTCTGTTCTGAATCTAACTTTCCAAAACTCAGAGAATGAATGTAAGGAAAACAGTCACCCAAAATCAAAAGACTGTTGCCATAATGATAACTACTTGAAATTAGGAGTATAAATAAATCTGGAAAAACCATACCCAGGATGAACAGGACCAAGTACAGGCACAGTCAGGCAAAACTCACCACTTTGTCCATGAGTTTCCAAGTTTTCTCCACAGTCCTGCGATCTGCTGCTGCTTGCTTAGGAGGTCCAACTGCATCCTGAATAGCATCAATAATACCCAAAATTCGACCCTTCCGGGGGTTTCCTCCTCGACCACCAGGGTTTCTGCCATTCATAGAATTTGCCATCTGGAATCTTAGTTCTTTGAACGACAAAGGAAAAACAAAAAAAAAAAGTTAGTTTGTCATGAAAATATTTACCCCACAGAAACTGAACAGGCTTACTCATACCCATTACATCCTCCATCAATGAGAACTAAACTCAGGATTCTAAATCCAACTTTTCAATGAGAGTGTGAATTTACACTCTCAATCTTTACACACAGTGACTTTAGGGGCAGTGACCCTAACCTTTGCTTTTAGAATGTTAACAAAGATGTAGCCTCCCACATTTCAAGTAGCAAAGGCTTAATTCCCAATTAATAACAAGAAATCAAGTTAAATAGGTCTCCTCCAACTAGATAAAAACACACAGCGTTCTCCCCCTCCCTGCCTTAATCCCAGTTCAAAATCTTAGAACAACTGAAGCCCGCAGTAAATACCTTGGGAGCCTCATTAAGAAACCTCCCTTTCCTTCTGTTAGTTTTCGCCAAGTTACAGAAACGTAAAGATCACTCCACACAAGAGGAAGGGGCACCTCTGTTGTCAACAAAGGCGGAGGAGCTGGATTTTCCCGGCTAAAATCGGCAAGCACGGACACACACATAGTTCTTTGAACTGACGCGGTGAGTAGGTACCCCCAGATTAAGAACCAAGTAAACCAACAAACACCACACCATTTTAAAAGAGTGAGAACGCACAAGCGAGGACGCGGAATAGAGAGCGCACGTCTTTCGCTCCCAGCTCTCTTCTCGCCCACGGGGGTGGCGCGGAGGAGGGGAGGTGCAGAGCTTTATTCGGGACGCCCGGGCCCCCTCCCTGCACAGCCCCTCCGATGCCACCCCGGGCCTCGCTGAGGGGAGGACAGTGGGCACCGGAGAACGAAGCGCCCTCGCGCCTCGAGCGCCCGCAGGCGGTCCACGCTCCGCACTCGGCCGGAAGCGCACTCCCGAGTCGCCAGTGATCCCAGCCCTCCGGCTCCCTCTCCTCCGGCTCCCCTCCAGGGCCCTGTTCGGTTCCGGATGTTAAATACCCCTCTGCAAACTGTGCCTGCGGCCGCGACAGCAGCTGGGAGCCCTGGCTGTCCCTCTGTCTCCGTAGCCCTCTCCTGGCTGCCCCGGCCCGGCCGGAAAGCAGCGCCAACCTCTCCGACGCCCCTACCCTCCTCGCCGTCTGTGTCCAGGGACACAAGAGTGCGCGGTCCAGCCCCACGCGCACGCAGCCCAGGGAGCGTGGGCAGCGCGAGCCGGGAGTGTGGACTCACCGTACTGTCACCGTCCCCGGGAAGGAGCAGCCCGGAGCACGGGCCACCGAAACGTGGAGACTCAACAACTACTGTCCAGACCAACCTACAGCCGTTCTCCGCTCCCGAAGACTCTCCCGGAGGCTACGAGACGCCGCGCAGCCCCAGCGGAGAAGGAGACCATTCGCTGGACACCCCACCCGTAACACAAACTGAGACCCAGCCGCGGGGCGGGGCCGGGGCGGGGCCTCGCGCAGCTGGGCCAATTCCGGGCGCCCGCAGGCTGCCCGACAGCGGGCGGCGCCAATGGGCGTGAGGCGCCCGCCTACTCGCACTACCGCCCCCTCCACGTCTTCCACCGTACACAATGGCCCCAAAGGAAGGCCCGCTCGCCGCTCGTCCCAAATGAAAAGGAACTCGGAGGGAAATGGCGGGGCCTGCACTCGCCCTGGAATGAAAGTGCAAAAGGGAAAGGAAGTGAAAGATGGGATGCAAGGCACTAGGGAACTCACCAATAATAGGTGTGCAGGTGGGCGTGAACGCCGGGAGGGGGAGCCGAAGGGACTGGGGCTAAAAGGCGGGACTTCCTGCCTCGCTCACCTACCTTCCTAGTCTTTTGTCTCATAGCAACAGAGTAGTGGCTGGGAGGGTGTTGCTTCTCTAGTCTGGGCGGGTCCGAGACTGAAGAAATTTATCTCCCTAGGGCTGCCAAAGTCTTCTATCCAGGACAGCTGCCAAACGTGACTAAGATATTGCTTCTTGTTGACTATAAAGGAAGGGCAAGTCACCAAGTTCCTAAAATGAAGTGTAATTCTCACTTAGAATAGGACTGAGGTAATAGCCAATTGCCAACCAAAACTTCCTAAATTACGGACTATTGTTTCTCTTTTACCGTTAGTTCCTAGAGGGATTGCAAATAGATTGACAATACTAGCTAAATATCCTCTGCTGATTATGCGTGCAGATTATAAGAAGCCCCCACGGTGGGAAAACCAAAATCCAAGCAATTTCTGGTAGACTCGTTGCACCTTTTTGTTTAGTACAGGTTTCTGCATAAATTGACAGAAGAGAAAACAGCTTTTGTATTTCGTCTGAGTCGCCTTTGCTCTACATGGATTTTTTTCAATTTTAATAAAAACAACCTTATTACATCTGCCATTCTCTCCCAGCATTTTCCATCTTTCTGTGGCTCCATCCTTTCCCTACTTGAAAAGCTCACATCGGGCTAGTCTTAAAAGGAAATAGCTACAGTGCTGGGACCCTTCTTTCAACGAGATTACAGATTAAACAAATATCTTTCTGTTTATCTTCTACCCTACCACACATGCTACTAACAGTTCCTTCTAGACTGTCTAGGGAACTTACTTTACAATTAATAGTGTTGAATACACTTTACAACTTGGACTTCTCAGATATTGTGATGTTTTGTTTTGTTTTTTATTATCTCTACCATTTCTCAAACCAGTTAACTTGATTAAATGTTTCTCAATTGTGCTAACCACTTTGAAACTAAATAAGTACTTTAATACTGTGATTATTTCTGTGAAGGTTCCTGACTTACTATAAACATGCTTTACAACCCTAAATTTAGATAAGATTTTCATTCTATGAAAAACAAAAAATGTGCTCTTTCCAACTACTCAGAAGATAAAATGTGGTTGTGGAAGTAATTCTGCTTTTTTTCTTTGTCATTATTTCTATGCCAATATTTATAGATTAGTTCCTTGTTTTCACTTTGTGTTTATCTGCAAAAGTGTTCAGCTTCTCAATATGTCCTACATCCATCCATATCTCCTTTACTAATAGAAATAGCACCTACATCTACTAAGGGGAGAGTACAAAAGAGAAAAACTTACTGGGTCACCTTTAAAGTAAGTCTAAAAAGAGGAAAAAGTATGTACAGAAGATTTTCAGGGCATAGCAAGACAGTGCCTTAAGGTAACATTATAACTAAATATATGACTCATACTCATATCTGGATGAATGAAGAATAATTAAAATACATGTTATAACATATGTCATTCCTTTTATGTTACGTTATGCACCTTCAAGAGATGACAATGGGAAAATGACACTGCCTATGGTATCAAGCATATCATGTTGATGGAAATGACAGTTTTTGTGGTATGTGGTTATTATACATATATGCACATGTATATAATACATGTGTGTATGTACACACGTACATGTACATGTTTGTCGATGTTAAGTGTCCTTGAGTTGGTGCCAACTCATAGCAACCCTATGTACAACAGAACAACACTGCTCAGTCCTGCGCCATCTCACAATTATTGCTATGTTTGAGCCCATTGTTTTGGCCACTGTGTCAGTCCATCTCGTTGAAGGTCTTTCTATTTTTCACTGACCCTCTGCTTTACCAAGCAGGATGTCCTTCTGCAGGAACTGGTCCCTCCTGATAACATGTCCAAAGTACATGAGACAAAGTCTTTTCATCCTTACTTCTAAGGAGCATTCTGGCTTTACTTCTTCCAAGACAGATTTGTTCATTCTTCTTACAGTCCATAGTATAGTCAATATTCTTCACCAACACCATAATTGAAATGAATCAATTCTTCTTTGGTCTTCCTTATTCATTGTCCAGCTTTTGCACGCGTATGAGGTGATTGAAAACACCTTGGCTTGTGTCAGGCGCACCTTAGTGTAACATCTTCGCTGTTTAACACTTTAAAGAGGTCTTTTTCCACAGATTTGCCCAATGCAATATGTCCTTTCACTTCTTGACTGCTTCTTCCATAAGTGTTGGTTATGGCTCCAAGCGTAATGAAATTCTTGACAACTTCAATATTTTCTCTGTTTATCATGATGATGTTTATTGGACCAGTTGTGAGAATTTTTGTTTTCTTTATGTTGAGGTATAATCCATACTGAGGGCTGTGGTCTTTGATTTTCATCAGTAAATGCTTCAAGTCCTCTTCACTTTCAGCAAGCAAGGTTGTGTCATCTGCATATCGCGGGTTGTTAATGAGTCTTTCTCCAATCCTGATGCCCCATTTTTCTTCATATTATTTGCTCAGCATACAGATTGAATAAGGATGGTGAAAAGATACAACCCTGATGCACACCTTTCCTGATTTTAAACCACACAATACCCCCTTGTTCTCTTAGAAAAACTGCCTGTTGGTCTAAGTACAGGTTCCTCATGAGCACAATTAAATGTTCTGGAATTCCCATTCTTTGAAATATTATTCATAATTTGTTATGATCCACAGTGTCAAATGCCTTTGCATATTCAATAAAACACAGGTAAACATCTTTCTGGTATTCTCTGTTTTCCGCCGAGATCCGTCTGACATCAGCAATGATATCCCTCATTCTAAGTCCTCTCTGAATCCGGCCTGAATTTCTGATAGTTCCCTGTCAATGTACTGCTGCAACCATTTTTGAATTATCTTCAGCAAATTTTTACTTGCATGTGATATTAATGGTATTGTTCTGTAATTGCCACATTCTGTTGGATCACCTTTCTTTGAAATGGTGATGTATATGAATCTCTTCCAGTCAGTTGGCTAGGTAACTGTCTTCCAAATTTCTTGGCATAGACAAGTGAGTACTTCCAGAATTGCATCCATTTGTTGAAACATCTCAATTGGTATTCCATCAGTTCCTGGAACCTTGTCTTTTGCCAGTGCCTCCAGCGCAGCTTGGACTTCTTCCTTCAATACCATTGGTTCTTGATTATATGCTACTTCCTGCAATGGTAGAACATTGGCAATTATTTTTGGTACAGTGACTCTGTGTATTTCTTCCATCTTCTTTTGATGCTTCCTGTATCATTCAGTATTTTGCCTATAGAACCCTTCAATATTGAAGATCAAGGGCTGAATTTTTTCTTCAGTTCTTTTAGCCTGAGAGATGCTGAGTGTGTTTTTCCTTTTGGTTTTCTAAATCCAGTTTGTGATGATTAAGGTGTGTGTCAACTTGGCTGAGCCATGATTCTCAGTGGTTTGGCAGTCATACGATGTTGTGATCACTTCCATGATGAGATTTGATATAATTTGATCACCTCCATGATGAGATCTGCTGTGAGTAGCCAATCAGTTGAAAGAGAATTTCCTTGGGTGTGTGGCCTGCATCGAATATAAGTGGATATTTTGGCAGGGCTCATGGGCTTTTGGTCCCTCTGGATCCTGCAGCTGGCTCCTGTTCATCTGACCTCTGGTTCTCAGGACTTCAGCTAGCAGCTTGCCTGCAGTCTTGCCTGCTGGTCTTGGGATTCATCAATCTTTGTCGGTCCCTGCAGCTACATGAATTAGGAGACGCCTCTGTCTTGACCTATGAACTTGAGACATTCCAGCCTCTGCAACCATGTGAGCCATTTCCTTGATATAAATCTCTCTCTATATATATATATGTTTATACGGTTTACTGGTTTTGCTTCTCTAGAGAACCCAGCCTAAGACACAGGTCTTTGCACATTTCATTATAATACTTTTCTTTGTCTTCTCAAGCCGCCCTTTCAAACCTTCTGTTCAGCTCTTTTACTTCATTTCTTCCATTCACTTTAGCTGCTCTATGTTCAAGAGCAAGTTTCAGAGTCTCTTCTGACATCCATTTTGGTCTTTTCTTTTTTTCTTGTCTTTTTAATGACCTTTTGCTTTCTTCATGTATGATGTCCTTCACGTCTTACCATAATTTGTCTGGTCTTTGGTAATTATCATTCAATGGTTCAAATCTATTCTTGAAATGGTCTTTAAATTCAAGTGGGATACCAGAATATTAAATACAGTAAGTTCAAAACATGGAGAAAACCTACTTTGTCCTGGCAATGTGCCTCATTGTACCCCATCTCATTTCTAATATTTCATCATTCCATTTGGCAGATGTGAAAACCACTCTTTTTCCAGGGTGATTGGACCCTGAAAAATATAGGTCATAAACCCAAACTCACAAAAGAATAATTTATAGTACAAAACCATGAAATTATATGAGAAATATAGCTGGCAATCAAACCAGTATTAACACAGGCCAGTTATATATTCATTTTTATACCCAGGAAGCCAAATTAAGACCAGAAAGCTCTAAATGAATGTATCAATCAGAAGAAGGAAATTACTTATAACAGTAACTCAAAAATGTCACTAGAGATTAAATATCTTCCAAGTATACAGAAAGTTTTCCCTATTGGTTTCCAAGCTCCCCATTTTCAATTTACAAGAATTTTCTTTTTCTATGTTTTTTTAGATCTCTTGATGGCTTCAGGAGACAACATTTATTAGTTATTTATCTTTATTTTATCAGCTATTCTTCTAACTGCTCACACACTCATTTATTCAATAAAACTTTTTTGAGCATCTAATATATGCCAAGCACTAAGCTAGACACCAGGGAATACAGTCATTGTTCTGAAAGAGAAGGTAGGCACATAAAGACATTATTATAACTCAAGGGGTAAGAACAATGATTTCTGTAGAAGAAATCATTATGAGAACACTGAGGAAAGACATCTAACCCAGTTTGGAAAAAGCAATTACTAAGCTGAGATATACAAAACAAATAGGATTTGACAGTAATTATAAGAGGGTCATTCTAGTCAGAAGGCTTCATGAATAAGGACGTAAAAGAAAGAATCATCTATGTATGCACAGGGAATAAGGAGGTTCATTTGATGGGAAGCAGAGAATGCTAAATAAAAGGGTGACAAGGAGAACCTGAAATGTGCAGAAGTGGTAGAGGTGAAAAATAAGTGATATATTTGACAAGTATGGTGTGACCCGAATACTCCACAGCATGTTTTCTCCTTTTCAAAATGGGCGATTGACAGCTTGGCATAACTAATGCCATAATGAACCCGTAAGTTTTTTTCTGCCTGCCTTCTTCTTTCTGCATACCTTTGTTAATGACTTTGTTTTGCTCTATCCAGCCACCTGTGACTTACGACTACCCACAGGAAGATTAGAGCCCAGATGTCTGACATATATATCTTTAACCTGATAAGGAGATGTCCGGCATGTATCTGTTTAGGCTGATAAAGAGTCTCTTGTAATTACCTTGTAATGAATAAATAATCTGGCTGTACCATCTGTGGACTACAAAGACACTTCTAACTCTTGTAAAAATCATATATAATCTGTAATGTAAAAATGCGTTTTGGGACTCCATAGAGACAGCCTGTGTTGCTGTCAGATTCCCCATTGGTGGACACCTCCTAAATAAACTTTCTCACTCTTTCTGACTTGGAGTACATTTCATTGGCTCAACTGCTCCAGGCACAGACCCTAACAGGGCAACAATGGGAAAAGTGGTTCCAAATTCTCTGCACATTGGAATAGAAGTTCCCAGGCCCCAATCTCTAAAGATTCTGCTTTAATTGATACAGGATATTTTTAAAGCCCCTCCAATGATTCTAACTAGCAACCAGGGTGGAGAATCAGTGATTAGTAAATTTAGTAGTCACTGACAATTGCATGAATATGTGAAATGTAAATATTTTAGCTTTAATGACTGGGTGAAGGATAGCTCTAACAACCAAGGTAGAGAATTTCAAAGAACAATCTATTTAGGGAAAGGGAGCATGAACTCAGTTTTGAAAATGGAAAGTTTAAGGCATCTATTGAATGAGCAGAGGGACATTTTAATTAGGCAGTTGAATATGTATGAACAGAGGTTTATTAACATTCACACCTGATACCTGAGAGTTACGAAATCATAAAGGGACATTATATAGGATAAAGACAGCATTAAATTTTGAGTTGAACCCTGAGGATCAACATAAAGAGAAAAAAAAAAAGAGAGAGAGATCACAAGACAGAAGACAGAATAGAGAATCACAAAGAAACCAGTTGAGTGTGGTACACAAGAAACCAAGGGAGTATAGTATTTCCAGGCAAGGAGCAACAATTTGAAATGCAGGAGGGAAGTCCCATTATTTATAAATAAATAATTGTCAAAACATCCATTGGGGTTAACAATTTAGATATCATTTGCAACCTTAATGGGAGTAATGTCAATTGAAAAGTGAGTTGAAAAGAATGGGAGATGAGAAAATGAAAAAAAGTAGAGATTATTCTTGTAAGAAATCTGTGTAAGAATGGAGAAGAGAGTTTATACAGTGCTTATATGTAAATGTGGTTTCAGGTTGGGGTGAGGGGAACAAAACTTTGGAGTGAGAAAAATTTAAGCATAAGTTTATATATTGAGAGACGAATTAGAAAGAAAGAGATTAAGGGGCATCTCATTGTTAGAGAATGAAAAAAAGAACTCTTGAGAATGAAAAGGAAGAGACATGGGTTTATTTAAATGCACATAAATCTCTTATGGTGGTGAGAGGTTGAGTGATTATACCCCCATGCTTGATTATGCTCCATTTCTACTAGATGAAGTTGTAGACAGAATCATCCCCTCAGATTGAGAGTGATAAATGTTTAGAGTTGAAGGGAGAGGACAAGTAAGAATAGGACTGAAAATCTATTGAGGTCATAGTGGACTTTGTGGAATACAAAGAGAAATTCACAAATTCTTCCAAGTTGGATAGCAATGCCAACTTGGAAAAATTTGTGAATTTCTCTAGTAGTGCGCTGGGAAGGAAGATTGTAGCTTTAAAACAGGTTTGCTGTTCAATTAAACAGGTATAGCAGAACTACCAGAACGAAAGAAATCAAAGGTTTTGGTAAGAGAGTATTTCAAATGGTCAACTACGGGGTTCAAGAAGGACCAGGAAAGAAGAGACAGTAGATAGAAAACAAAAGAGAGTAATTTTGTTAACATGGAGTACATGCCTCTACTTGCCAGAAAAGCCATGTTATATTAATCTAGCCCCAAAAGAAATTATTCCTCTCTGGTTGTGTGTATGTCTGTGTACATGTGTAAAATTTTACATAGATATGCATGGTATTTTATGTCATTGAATATACTTTTAGGTATAGTTCTATGTATAGTTAGATATATTTAAATACTAATTGTCTTTTACAGCAAATTTTCTTTTCCAGTAACCAAAGTGAAACAGGAAATAAAATGCTATTTCTCATAATAATAAAGTATTGATTTAAAATGCTCATAATATTTTTTTAAAATAATGAAAGATGCAAAAAAAATCTGTTAAATTCACTTTAATATTGGTAAGTGAATGAGTTGCTCAAGAATCAAAAGAAGTAAAAAAAAAGGGGGTTTAATTCATTTGTAATCACTAACTTGTGTGCACGCCCTTTAAAACTATGTGAGATCAGTAATAACCTAGAGAAGAAAGTGATCTTATAAAATGACATGCAAAAGTATAGGATACACCAAGGACAACTTTCTGGACTACTATATGCATTTTTCAAGTGCCATTTAAATTTCTAAATCTACGAGTAAATACTTTATGTTCATTAGTGAGATTCATTTTCATTATTAATGAGTGTTGCATACTAAGAAATCAGCATAGTAATCAAACCCCAGATTTCTAAAAGTATGTACTTTTATCTATTTACAGATAAACAACAAAAAAACAACTCTTGTTTCTGTCTTCCATCTGTCAGGATCTTTCAACAGACATTTTACCAGTAATTTATGAACTGGGTTTCAAGTCTTCCAGTCAATGCTGCCTCTTGGTACGATTTCAATGGTTTTCCATTTTATCGTTTCTCACAGTGTCTTTATATGGCCCCTCTCTGCCACTCTGACCAAGCCTACTTTGCTTAAACATTCTTAAGTTCCCAGGACTCACCTCTCTAACCTCTTCAGTGTCAGAACTTATGAACTTAACAACGTTGTATTCAGTTTTTTCAGTCACCTAGTTCTCTCTGCCCTTCCCCAATTGCCTCATTGAAAATTTATGATAAACTTTCTCACATGAAGGGGTATTTTAGCCCAATGTGTTATTCTTCGCCAAATAATTTCATTTTTTTCAAGGATAATAGGATGAGTTTTCAAGGGGAATGTTTTAGGCCAGTGTCAGGCTCAGGTGGGATTAATGAACCTCTTTATCTAATGTGCCCCCCCATCGAGTACCCCCCACACCACAAGGAGTTTCTTAGTCCACTTATACACATTATTTTTATTTGTTTTCCTGTCATGTGTTATTTTCTTTTGCCTGGTGACTATAAGAAAACAGATATTTTTTATATTAAAAAAGAAGATCAAGACAACTTTAGGTTACTATTTAAACACTGGTATTAAAGAAGAAACAGATGTACTTTTTAATATAATTTTATGACCTAAACAAGCAAGAATGACAGGCAGGATGATATCGGGAGATATGTGAAGCTTATGTTTTCTATAGGACTGGAATGGAGTATTCACATGAATTATGCTTACCTATGAAAGCAGATGAAAGCCTCTCCTATGAATTACAGTTGCATCTAAATATAAAGAAAAAAGAAGTTGAAAATAAAAGGTGGCATTTTGGAAGGCAGTCTCTGGGAAAAGACTGAGGTGATGAATACAATCGATTTTCAACTCTTCTCCTTCCCCCTTTCCTGCTCTCTAAATGACCTCTATTCAATTTTCCATCTTATTCTAGCAAGTCACAAGAAGATTGTTGAGAAGGCAATCAAAATTGTGGACACTGATTTTTTAAATGTACATAAAAGGATAAATGAGGAGATTGTTTGAATTGAGTGTGAACAGTAGAGAGAGAGAAAGAGAATGAGAGAGACAGAGACCCAGCTACCACCTGCTACCAAAAACAAACTCAAACCCATTGCTGTTGAGTCGATTCCAATTCAGAGCGACCCTATAGGGCACAGTAGAACTGCCCCATAGGGTTTCCAAGGACTGCCTGGTGGATTTGAACTGCCGAGCTTTTGGTTAGCAGCCTAAACTCTTAACTACTACACCGCCAGGGTCAATTTCCTAAAGAAACATTGAGGGGGATGGGGAGGGGGGAAGTTAACAAAAATTCTTGGAGAAATAACCACTTCAACTTTTTCCAGTTGCTAAATCTCTTGACAGCCTTCTTTTTCCTTCAGTTACAAATTAGTCTGCAAAATAAATAAATAAATAAAAGCAAAACCGTTTACTTGTCCTACAAGTTGCTTTTCTTTTTCTTATGTTCTTCCTTACTTGGTTTTTAAAGCATGGAACAATTCTGCTGTTGCATCAAAGTATATAAAGAATAGCCAGAAAGCATTTTCTCCGGATCAGGTGTGAGGTAATTCTTGCATGAAATTAGCTATTTTTTGGCAGAGATAAAAATAACAAAGTGCATGAAATGCTACCATGGCTCATCCAGCTTTCAACCAGGCTTCTTTGCTAAATTCAAATGTGGATAGCATGTCCTGTGCCTCTTCAACCTTAAGGTGACTGATGGAAGCATTTCCTTATACCTACGAATATTGACAGAGAATCACATTTTTTTTTCCCACGGTCTAATGATGTAGGAAATAAATGTTACAGTGGAATTGAGATTACATATGCACAATTAAACCGTGTTATTGATAGAAAATGTACAGGACCGTGTTATGTATTCCAGACCTTCTCCCATACACACTGTAAGTTGGGTCCGAGTAATTTATGAAACAATTTAATATAAATATATAATTACAGTGCCTATAATAAAAGTAAGAAAGAAATGGACATTTAACATGGACAAAAGAAGTCAGAGGATTCCCCATAGTTAAAGTAAGCTAGCCCTTTAAGAACACTGAGGCAAAAAAATGTAAGTTCAAAGTTGGGGATTAAGGGTTGTAGGACAGAATGCACAGAGAAGGCGTTAATAATCAACTTTATACGTCCATGTGAAAGAAAGGTAACAGTCCCTATGCCAGAAAGTTTACATTGAAAATGATAAATTCCAACCAATAGTAATGATTAAAATTATGGAGAATTTGAAAGCCATAATTAGGCGTGTGCACTAATTCTGTAGCCAGTTAAGTTTTAAAGTTACTGAAAAGGGGAAAGGTAAAAAAAAAAAAAAAAAATCTGCATATTTGAGGGATATTAATATGACCAAATATCTAAGAAAACATGGCAAGGAAGGTACTGGTAACAAGGACTCTTGTTAAGAGGTTGGTTACCTAGTTTAGATTTGAACAGTTTAGGATCTGGAATTATGTTTTAGCACTAGCAGAGGGAATAAATAAAAAGGTTGGGTATATTTAAAAGAAGAAGGACCATGACTTGGACTCTAATAGAATATAGTTACAAAAAAAAATCAAAAATATTATTTCTCTATGTCTTTCTATCCATGTATGTAAATATATATGCATACATATGTAGATAAGTAGATAAATCAAGAAGGGGAACAGACTTTGGGATATAATGAGTCTATTTTTATACACTTTGGTTTGAGGCCAGATTAAATCCAAAAAACCAAACCAAACCCACTGCCATCAAGTCAATTCTGACTCGTAGTGATCCTATAGGATGGAGTAGAACTACCCCATAGGGTTTCCAAGGCTGTAAATCTTTATGGAAGCAGACTGCCACAAAAAACTCCTTTTCACTGAGGTTCACTGCCTTCTTCTATATAACAATATCTAGGAAATAACAAAATTTGTCCACGGGGAAATATCTTAGGATAGAAGACAAACTCTGGTTAAGAAAATCCAATTCTTCAATTCCAAATATACAACCATATTTTGTAATATAATGTTGTTGATGTTAGTGCTGTCAAGTCAGCCCCCAACTTATTGTGACCCCCTGCACAACGGAAGGAAATGGTGCCGAGTCCTGTACCATCTCCATGATCGGTTGCAGATTGGACCATTGTAATCTATAGAGTTTTCATAGGCTAATTTTTGGATGTAGATCACCAGCCCGTTCTTCCTAGTCCATTATAGTCTGTAAACTCCACTGAAACCTGTTTAGCATCATAGCAAGCCTCCACTTTCTATGATGGATGGTACACAGATGGGTGGTAGCTGCACATGAGGTACATTGGCCAGAAATCTAATCCAGGTTTCCCACATGGAAGGGGAGAATTCCACCACTGAACTACCAATGTCCCCTTGTAATATAATAGCCTTTTCTTAAACACACCAAGAGAAATTCCATTCCCACTTGGACATTCCTGATTATCTAAAGAAAACTCTTCCTTACAAAGAACCAAAATAGAGATATTTTAGTAACCTCAATTCTGCCACTTGGAGCCATAGAGGAAAATGTAATCTTACTTTTGCTTGGAAGCTCTTCACATTATGTTAATGTAACATCATAAAATCTCCTGAATTTCCCGTTCTTTAGGATAAATTACTCTAGTTTCTTAAACTGGTGTTAATTTTATTTGGTTTCTATCCAGTCCCTTGACCTTCTGGTGTTTCTTTTCTGACATCCTCCAATTTGTTTGTACCTCTCTTAAAACATAGTGTTCAGATCTGAATACTGTTGCAGATATAATCTCATTACATAGTATATTTGCACTTAGTCACTTTACAGGCCAACTTTAAGGTTTTACAGACCTTCAGTTTATTGCGGCCGCCTTCTAAAGCATTAGATTGGAGACTATTGGCTCCTTTACCTGATTTAAGCTGAAGTATGTTTCATCCAAAAAATGTTACTAAGTTATTCTCTCCCAGTCTTGGTTGTTTAAATAAAGTCATTAATTGTAATTTTCTCACCAACCATCAGTTAATAGATGCATACACAAATACGCATTCACCCAAACTGTAGATCACTTACCACATTTACTGCTTTATTAGGAGCAAGCCCAAATCTAACAAAGATTTTCAAGTTTACCTCAAAGGACCTCATCACCAGTATTGGAGGAGAGGCCTCAAATCCACTGTAGACAATTTCTCTCACTGATTAATGTCAGCTTTTATGTGACACACAACATTGGAGGACATTTTATCTAATGCTCAAAATGGGTAAACATATTGGAAATGCCTCAACTGTTTTCTTGAGGCATGATCCAAGGTTAAGCTTTAATAAGAAATAGAAATTTAATAGGAGAAGAAATTTTACAATTGTGTCACGTACAACACATAAATGGGTATGCTGAATCAGGATTTGAGGAGGATAGTCTAAGACGCCCTGGTGGCAAAAAGGTTAAGTGCTCGGCTGCTAACTGAAAGATTAGCGGTTTGAACCCACCAGTGGCTCTGCTGGAGGAAAGACTTGGGATCTGCTCCCGCAAAGATTACAACTTTTGAAAACCCTCTGTCACATGGGGTGGCTACGAGTAGAAATTGACTTGATGGCACCTAACAACAACTATCATTCTTTTTCTGGTGTGTTTTAGGGTTTTGTACTTCATACATAGCAGCTTCCAATGTGTAATATTTAACTAGTTAAGGAAGCCCATCAAGGTGGAAACAAAAATGTTTACCTGAAGTGTAAATTGGACTAAATTGGGTGGGATTCATTCCAAAGACGCCTTAGTGCTAAGTGTATCATAAAATCCACATTAAAAAATAGAAAAAGAGTTAAAAATAGCCATTAAAGCAGAATGTTTGAAAGTTAAGTATTCTATAAATTCTAGCTTAATCAAATAGTTAAAAAGTTGGGGAGAGATGCTGAGAATGAAGCAAACTGCTTGATATCAGGGGAAATTTAATTAATAACCTGACACCAAAAAAAAAAAAAATCTTGGGTCCGATGAGGCCAGAAAATTTGCAGATAAAACCTGAATTAATAACTTTTGATGGGGCAGAAAAGACAAAGCAGTGGAAGAAATGAACTCTGCAGTGACTAAAGTAACTGTAGTTTCATGGTTTATAGACTTCCATGAAGGACACTCTTTTCATAGCCTCAAACCAGATTTATTACAGTTTCTGAAGTAAAGACATTAGAAACATAGACACCCTGACAGGTAAAATCAGAGTATTTGTAGGCCTGGAGCTGGGCACTTAAAAATAAAGATTCCATGTTTTTGTTAGTTGCAGTCAAGTCAGCCCTGACTCATGGCAACTTTATATGTAACAGAACAAAACATTGCACAGTCCTGCGCCATCTCCATGATCTTTGATATATTTGAGACCGTTGTTGTGGCTATTTTATCAATCCATCTCATTGAGAATTCCTCTCATTTTTGCTGACCATCAGTGGAAGATCTCACATGGTCGGAAATTTCACCACCTCTGTCTTGGTGGCATGATGGTTAAGAGCTATGGTGAGCTATGGTTGCCAACCAACGCCAAGGTGTTAAGAAAGGGGTAACCAAGCTCCTGCTAAAGATAAATCTTTAAGGTGAGGAAGGACTTGAGGAAACTCTCACAGCTACAGATACTGCCCCACACCCAGGTGGCCCAATACATAGTGCCTAACAGACTTAGCAAGCTCCCCTGAATATAAAGCATTCATTGTTATCAGGAGCTCAAGCTGAGTGGGTGGGGCAGTGCAGCAGAGAATTCTGAATGAAGTGGTGGACCTTAGGATAACTTTTTATTCATGAAACTATGGGCAGGAAATACTGGAGGCCAGATCACACTTGGGAAAAGAGAGCTGGCAAGGGCTAGATGATTTTCATGGCCACAGCCCTTGGCTTTAAATTCAGCAGGCCTTTCCCTCAAACAAAAAGGCACTAAAGTCTAGGTGGAGCCCTGGTGGTACAGCGGGTAAGGACTATTGTTGCTAACCAAAAGGTTCGGCTGTTGATATCCACCAGCCACTCATTCGACTCAAGCGCAATGGGTTTGGTTTGGTTTGGTTTGGTCTTTAAGGTAGTCCCAGAAAAGGGTGAATGACTTTCCCTCCGGTAATAGAAAAGGTAAGAATGTCTGTAATTTCAGAAGGGGGAAAATGGAGCCATGATGATGACTCCTATGTTCACAGCTTACTATCCTTATGAAAAGAGAGTCTCTTCTTTCCAGTGGTTCCAGAAAACTCTCAGGGACAGCTCAGTTAGCCTGGCTTAGGTCATTAATCCACTCCTGAAGCTGTTGCTGGAGCCAGAGGCATGAAAGACTAGTCAGGGGCCTCATTCCAGACATATGAAGTGAGAATAGAGTGGAAAGGTGGTTCTCCAAAGAGATGTAACTAGACAAAAAAAAAAAAATTTCCATCTCAGATATCTTGTGTTGTAAGAGTTCTCTAGGTGACACAAATAAGAAGGCATGAGTTTAGTCCCGACTATACTAATTATTACCTTGTAAATAGTCACCCAATCTCATTAGCTCTCCATTTCTTATAAAGTGGGAATATAAACAGTTGGTCTCACAAGGTGATGGAGTCTTCTTTTGATCAAATGATGATTCCAAGGCAACACACTTTTCTAGTTTTACTTCTACTTCACTGGTTACTCCTTCTTAGGTCTTCTGCTGCATCCTCTGCTCAAAGTTGATCTCTAAATGTGGAATTGACCAGTGCTGTGACCAGTATCCTCTTCCTGACCTTCTTCATCTACAATATCTCCTTAAACGTGTCCATCAAATCTTGTAGTCTTAATGTCATCTCTATATCTATCCTAAATACCCATCTCCAGCTCTGACCTCTCCCTGCAACCCAGGTTCATATATATCCAAGTATCAGCTTGATATTTCCACACAGAAGTCTTGGACACCTCAAACAGAACTTCTAATATTTCAATTTCTTCCTTGTGTGCTCCCCCTCTCTCAGTAAACAGCATTACAACCCATGCAAATATTTATGCCAAAAATCTAGGAATTCTTATTCACTCTTTCTTTCATTGTCCTTCACTTCCAATTTATTGTGCAGTCATGTAAATTATACATTCAAAACATATTCAAATTCATTGTCTCTTTCAATCTCCACCATTGACCATTGTCTTTAGGCTTAATTTTTAGCCAACTGCTCTGCCCTTGCCTTGCCATATCCTATTCTCAGCAGAGCAGCCAGACTGTTCCTATTGAAAATGTATCTTAGATCATATCACACAAAATTCTCAAATCTTCTCAGCTTTCTATTTCAGCTGGAGTGAAAGCCCTCACCTCTAGTCGTACCTTCAAGGCCCTGCATGTTCTGTCCCCCATTATCTTACAGATCTCATCTCCAACCATTGCTATTTCTCACCAAACACTAGCTCATTTTTGCCTTAGGAGGTTTATTCCAGCTTCTCGTTTTGTCTGTGCTTCCCCTGTATGTTCTTATGACTGATTCCCTCTTGAGAGCTATCAGTTTAAATGTCATCTGCACAGAAAGTTATTCTCCTATTACCCGATAAACGACCAGCCAATCTCTCTATATTGCAGAGGCCTGAAAATACTTCTTGTAAAGGACGAGATGGCAAGTATTTTAGGCTTTGGAGGCCATAAGTTTTTGTCACAACTATGAACTCTGCTGTTGTAGCAGGAAGCAGCCATAGACAATAATTAAATAAATGAGTGTGACTTTGTTCCAATAAAACTTTTTTTTTTACAAAAACAGGCCAGATCCTTGCTCTGTCATATCATCAAATTTTGATTCTCTTCTTAACACAATGTTATTGGTGCACTGTGTTTTCCCCCATTAGAATTTGAACTCCATGGGTGCAGTAGAGAACTTGCTTATCTTACACATTATTTGATTTCTAATAACTAGAAGAGTGCTTGGAGCAGACAGGGAGCTTGGCAAGTACTTACTGAATGAATTTATGAGTGAAACTGATATGTAAAATTAAAAACAACTACATAAAAATCAAAATACCCCCTCTGAGCTTATCTAATTTTTCATTATGACAAGAAAGATTAGAAAATTAGTACTATAAATAGGTGATTTTACTATTTTCTATTTATTCCTTAGGGATAATTCTATATAATGACAGAAATAGAAAGGGAAATTTAAATCATGTTTACACAATATGTATTTTACAAATTATGTTTATTTTGCTTTGCATTAAAACACTTCTGTTGGGTCAGTGGTTCTCAGTGTAGGATGATTTTCCCCCAGGGGAAATTTTCAATGTTTGGAGAACTTTTGGATTGTCACACCTCGGTGGGCAGTACTTCTGGCATTTAGTGGGTAGACAGGTGTACTCACAACATACAGGACAGCACTCTCACTACAACAACAAAATTCTCTGCTTCAGAATGTCAATAGTGATTGGACTAGACTGTGGGACATAAAGTGATACTCGTGAGGAGTGTGCCTCTTAGCTCAAGTAGATACAAGAGACTAAATGGGCAGCTTCTGTCCGGAGGGGAGATGGGAAGGCAGAGAGGGTTAGGGGCTGGTTGAATGGACATGGGGAATTGGGGTGGAAAGGAGGGATGTGCTGTCACAGTATGGGGAGAGCAATTAGGGTCACATAACAGCGTATGTATAAGTTTTTGTATGGGAAGAAAAAGAAAAAAAAAAAACGACAATAGTGCTTAAGGTTAAGAAATCTTGCCTTAGGTTATTTTCCATGAAAATAGATTTTTGTCTCTAGCGAAATTCTCATGGAATTTCAGGATGCTTATGTACATTTATAGACTAATTTTGAAAACTTGTGAGAAAGAAAATTATGTTTTTTAAAGGCCATAAATTTTGAATGAGATGCAAAGTAATTCTAAAAGGTACATTTCACTAGGAGGGGAAAAAAAAAAGAGACAGACCTCTCCGTCATTTGTATTCCAAGATCGCTCAGCCAATCTGATAACCTACTTAGAGGAGTCACACTTCAGACTGCCTACTTGTGGACTCACACATTTCATGAAATTTGTTGGCCAAATGACAACAATGACAGTAAATTTGAGTTGACATCCTATGGCAGCAACAAAACAGGAAAGGAAGGAGCATTCCAAGGGCAAGAACAACACAGCAAGTATCCTTTTATAGTTATCATGTAAGCCTGAGACTTCTCTGTTGCATTGCTGATACTGTCTATTGTTGAGTTAACCTGGCCCTATGCCACAGTATCTAAACAAGCCAAGCTCAGAAAAACAATTCCAATAATTTCTTGATATTAATGCTAGAGATCATTTTTCACTTACTTTTATTTATTTATTTATTTATTGATCTCAAGGGAATGTAGCAAGGGTATATTGGTCTAAACACAGAAGCGTTACTGGGAATATAAAGAGTAACTTCATAACTATTGACCTCATACATACCTAACGTAGCAGGGTAGCAAGTGTGTGTGTGTGTGTGGTGCGTGTGTGTGGTGTTGTGTGTGTCTGTGGTATGTGTGGAGTGCGTGTGTGGTGTGTGTGGGTGTTGTGTGTGTGGTGTATGTGTTGTGTGTGTTGTGTGTGTGTGGTGTATGGGGGTGTGTGTGTGTTGTGTGTGTGGTGTGTTGTGTGTGGGCATGTGTGCGGTGTGTGTATACGGTGTATGTTGTGTATTTCCTGACAGCGACATCCACGTCTTTACCTTGAACCTTCACCTACCTCAGGAACACCTATTCATTTTCAACAGCTATAGATATGTCTATTTGGAAATCCACTGGGTACCTCAAACTGCATATGTCCAAACTTCAGCTCATAGTTCCGTTTTCTTGCGTGGTCTTTTTCCACTATTCCCTATCTCAGCCATCCAGTTGGTTAATATAAAAATATAGAAGTCCCTCTGACCATCCTTCTTACTCATGCCCAATTTCTAATTCATTATAAAAATCCTACTCTTTTTACTTCTGACATTTGTTAAATGTGTTCACTTCACCCGGCCTCCCACCACCACACTAGTCCGTGTTCACACCTTACTCTCTGATTACGGTACTTTCATGCTTAGATATTTTTAATGGCATCCTATTGTGTCGGGATAAAGGACTTAGGACAAGGACCTGCGTCATTTAATCATTTCTTGTCACACTTGCCTGGGATCATGCCTCTCCTTCTTTCTATTCTCCCCTGTTCTCCAAAAAGTGTTCTAGAGGTGATGATGGTTGTTTACACAATACACACACACGCACACACAGGATCTCTTCTTTAGAAGGCCTTTTCCTGCCTTCTTCTAATTAACTCCCACTTCCCAGTGGTTAAGAGCTATGGCTGGTAACCAAAAGGTTGGCAGTTCGAATCCACCAGCCACTCCTGGGAAACCCTATGGTGCAGTTCCACTCTGTCCTATAGGGTCGTTACGAGTTGGAGTTGACTCAACAGCAACAGGTTTTTTTGGTTTCTTATACTTCAGATTTCAGCTTAAGAATCATTTTAGGGCTGGACAGTAACCTCGAGTGTAACTAGGTATCTTTGTTTTGCACACATAATATGCTTGTCACATTGTTCCACTTATAAATTTATGTTTGTTTGCATTATTAAATAGCCCGGCTGTGTTCCCCAATAGTCTGTAATCTATCTATTGTTGCTTTAGCACCTAGCTAAGTTTCTGGCATATAGTAGTACATCAATAAATATTTGTTAATTTGAATGAAAGTTAACATCACCATTTTAACATACCATTTCATCTAAAAAATGCTTGTATTTCTGAGTCACGTGTTTCTGTTAATTTTATCATTATCTCATGGACACAGGGCCCAAATTTTTAGTCTTGCTTGGCTTCTCTCTCCTCTCTTGCCACCTGCATGTAATTGTTTGCCAGATGCCATGGATTCTACCTCCAGAGCACATTTCCCAGGAACGTTTCAACCCCACACTTACTGATCTTTCCTGATGAAGGCCCTCCCCAATCCACCTTGACCTTTTATAAAATTCCCAGCTGGGCTCCATATCTAATCTCTTCTTGCCTTGGTTTTCTTCTAGTCTTCCCCAAGCACTGCTCATGTTGCTGCAATAATCAAAACCATATTAGGATTCCCCCTGTCTATTGAATGCAGTATCCAGCATTCTGGTCCTCTATGATCTTGGAGCCCTGGTGGCACAGTGGTTAAGAGTTCAGCTGCTAACCATGAGTTCAGCAGTTCAAATCTACCAGCCACTCCTTGGAAACCCTACTGGGCAGTTCTACCCTGTCTCATTGGGTCGCTGTGAGTCAGAACTGACTTGATACCACCTAACAACAACAACATGATCTTGATTAAAGGCACATTTTCCCAATTATCGCTAAACACTCTCATTTTAGCATCTTATATTCCAACTTGTATACCTAGTGCATGCCTTGTATTTACAACTTTCAGAACTTGATCTGTGATGTTTTTCCCCTATAGCTCCTTGTCCTCCAAGCACAAATTATACTTCCTTCATGGTCTTTTATGATCTTCCCAGCCAGACATTTCCCTGATCATATGAACCTCTACAACATCGTTCACCTTGTGTTATAGTTGTTTGATTTTATCTTTTATCTTCTTTTCTAGATGATCTTCGTGCACTCAGGGACTCTCCCTTATTTATCATTGTATAGATTATAGTATTTAACACCAGGGTTTTTTTCTTAGTCTAGGTTCTCCAGAGGATCAAAACTAGTGAAGCGTATATAAATATATATAGAGAGAAATTTACTCCAAGGAAACGGCTCGTGGAACTGTGAGAAAATGGCTCACACAACTGTGAGGGCTGGCCAGTCCCAAATCTGTGGGTCAGGTGACAGGCTGCAGACCTCTGCTGGCTCATGTAGTTTCAGGGGATGAGGAACCCAAAACTGCAGGTCAGGCAGCAGGCTGGAGGCTTCTGCTGACTCACTGGTTTGCATGGGTTGGTGAATCCAAAACCTGCAGGTCAGGCAGTGGGCCAGAGACTTCTGCAGGCTTACATCCCAAGAACTGGAAGTCAGGAAACAAGAAGAGTGCATGACTGAGGGAAAAAAAAAAAAACACTAGCTTTTCCAGAACATCCATTTATATACTGGAGGTAGGCCATCTCTGTACACCCAACCCCCAAGTGATTGGCTGTGCACAACGATCACAAAATGAAAGTGATTACACAGAGTCTGCTAAACCACTGAGAATCATAGCCTAGTCAAGTTGACATATAACGTTGACTGTCACGGCTTAGAACACAACTGATGCTCAGTAGATAAATACATTTAATCAATTACTTCATTCCTTCTTTTACGTTTCCTATGTAGCTTTAGTGTATCAAAGTTAAACATACTTCTTAGGTATTTTCTATTTTTCTATTAGAGCTTTTCCATGTCTTTTTTTTTTTTTTAAAGATAAGCAAACATAAGGTTTTATGAAGTCTGCCTCCTTTGCCTTTTAAGAAAAGTTCATTTTCCCCTAAACTGACAAAATGATAAGAGCAGTATTTAAGTGTATCATATGTGCACGATCCACACAAACATTAATTAAAATTTTGTACTTTACTTGAAGACTACATGCAATTCATGATCTGGTCCAAGACTAGAAAAAGATGAAGTTGATCAAAATTAATAGTAAATATTTCAAGTGTTAAAATGGTAGCCCTGGAAAAATTTAAGGTGGCTTTTAGAGCAATAGACATCCTCCTTCTTAGGAAATATATCAGTATGGATGTTCTTGACCCTTTAAGCAGAAAAACTTATGATAGAATTCATTTACATGGTAGTCAACCTAGAAACTGTAATTACGAATTTCTAACGTCGTACTTTTTTTCATTTTCTGCAAAAAGCATACTTTTTGGCAAACATTTTCTGGCAAAATATTTTCTTCTATATTCTAAAAACAGTTTTTATCTTCCATTTTAAACATTCTTTCTACAAAAACCATATAAATGTAATGATTATTTTTACCAAGCAGATATTCACTTATTTTTTTACCTTAAAATGTATTTTATATTCTTCATCGCTCCAAGCTGTCCCCCAGCCCCCAAAACACCCTTCAGTATGGTTAGCAAAGTGCGCACAGTAGAAAAGATTTATCTATTAAAATGAGAACACGAAAAGTATGTACTATGATGTTTAAATACTATCTCTAAATAATCTTCACGTATGAAAATCATGATGGTCAAACCACAAACCAATCATTGCATGTAAATAACTTTTTTTTTTTTTTTAAGTTCCTAGCCTTTTCCAGAGTTTGAAACCACTGAAGGTCTTTCTGGGGAGTAAAAAATGTGAATGCATGAAGTTGTCTAAAAGTAAAATAATTCCTCTTTGCATCGTTAAAAAATTTAACTCTGTAGTCACCAAACTTGGAATGAATGTCATCTTTCAAAATTGAGGTGTGCTATGGAAACAACTCATTATCTAGTAAGATGTCTTAGTATGCTGTAGAAGCAAGTTTATTCACCCAAAAGTGAAATTGTAGTAAATAAACACTACTGTATTGTTTTATTTTAACATTAATTTAACCTTTGATTGTTAATTATTGCCCATTTAGGCAAAGGCACCAGGGTAATTTATGAGGTTAAAAGCATTGTTTTAAACACTGATGACCAGTAGCATATTGAGAAAAAGAACTAATTGTCATAACAGTGGAATTTAATTATTGGAATATCTCAAGCCTTGGTAAGAACAGCAAAAACAATTGTTACTGTTATTGTTACTTCTGTATTTGGCAACATTTTATAGTTCTCATGGCTGGGTTTATGGAATTTATGGATGTCATTTTGTAGCATTCAAGTTTGCTATGAGTAGGCTAGGTAGCTAACATTTTGACAGTTTATTAACTTGCATTTATTGAACATTTAACGGGTACAATACACTGTGTAGTGTCTTTTTTTTGTATTTTCTCAGATAATTCTTTAATCTCTACAACACTTCTATGAGGTAGATGTTATTATCCTGATTTAAAGGAACTCATGTTTAGAAATTCAGTAGTTTTCCCAAATCACAGCTAGTAAGTAGCAGAATGTGGATTCAAACCCAGGCCTTCCTGATTCCAGAGCCCATCCTTCTAACCCTCACGCAACACTGCCCCCTAAACAGGGCTTTCCTGACCTGAGACTGGTACAATGTTTAATCCTAGCAACAATGATGTGCAGTAGAAAAAGTTACCTATGTATAAAAAAATGAAATTGTGGCTCAGACAAATAAATTTGCTTCCTAAAAATTAGTGTCAGAGCTGAAGACGTAAACCAAAGTTTAACTGAATTTAGAATACGTACTGTTTACATTATACCAGTTTAATAAGACTTTCTGCAACGATGGGAATAGTCTCTTCTGTGCTGTCTAATAAGGTAGTCACTAGCCATATGTGACTACTGAAATGTGGCTAATGTGACTGAGGAACTACGCCTTAAATTTTGCTTAAATTTCAATTAATTAAGATTTAAATTTAAATGCCACATGTGATGAATGGCTACCGTATGGACAGTACAGTCATTATTGAACTCTACTATCCTGACTTCCTAAGTAATATAAAAAGAAAACATTATGAAAAATCTTAAAATGTATTCAATTACTAAATGAATTCAATTGATAACTTCACTTATTCCTCATAGTTAATCTTCTAACTCAATATCAACTGGATTTCCAAGCAAAGTAACTCAGCCACATGCAATGTAGAACTCAAAATTATTTTTATTCTTACTCTTGCTTTAAGGTGATATTTTTCCTAGTTACTCTATTTCTATTTACTTTAACTTCCTCTCAAATTGCCTAAAAATAAAGATGAAATCCAACCATTTAAATCATATTGGAAAAATATTTTACCATGCATCCATGCCAGTCTCTCACTTTATTTTTCTCCATTTAGAAAATGTAAACTCATTCACCAACCTTTCTGCAGTGAATGTTTTACATCTTATCGGTCATGTTGTGACATTCACAGGTCAGTAAATCCAAATTTAGAGAAACAGGAGTCTGAGTTAAGTCAAAAGGGAATGAGTTTAATGTCACAGTTCATAGTCTGGGCAAACAACCCAAGACATAAAGCTTTAGCGTTTTCACTCTCTCGGTAGCATGAGACAACAGCCCAATGGCTTTCAAAATCAAACTTCCTTCCCCAGGTTAAGGTCTGTGACAGAAGTTACAACAGCCAAGCTTCCTCAGTACCACCTTAAGCTGCCTAGCTAAGATTGGAGGATTCTGAAGCAATTCTTTGCACCCTTTTCTGTTCCCCCAAACATTATAGGATCTGAGGCTATACCAAGATGTCATTTATGTAGACTCCTAAACTAGTCTTTGAATTTGGTAGAATAATATCTGGGCTTCGGAAAATCAGTCAATAAAATAAATTTTCCTTTGGCTTGCAGAATAGCTACGTTGTTATGGTGTGCCATCAAGTCTATTTTGACTAATATTGGCTCTATATGACAAAGTAGAACTGTTCCATAGGATTTCCTAGTCTGTAATATTTACTGGGGCAGTTCACCAGGTTTTTTCACCCAAGGAGCACCTGGTGGATTCGATTCATAGACCTTTCCGTTAGCAGCCAATCCCTTTACCATGGTGCCACCAGGGCTCCCTAGAATTGATATAGATCTTCCCTACGTATATTCTTCTTCTCTTGTCCTATACTGCCTTTATAATCCAGTGGGTACTCCCAAAGTTACCTGCTTAGGAAAAGACATTAATCTATAACTAATACACATTTATGCCTGCTGAGCAGCTTTTATTATGCATATTTCCTCGATTTTTCTTAGAGTTTAGACACAATGGTACAAACTTTCATTAACGTTTGAAATCATCTAAGACTGGATTATCTGGCTTGTCTTCATGATTCAAAAGCCAAGCACCTTTTTTCCTGTCATAATTGTTGCCTTTAGGTCTTTTTTTTTCTTTTTTTAAAATCCTGATTCCAGCTCAAGATTAGGCAAAACTTTCCTAATATAGTTTATTAATCAGCAGGATGAAGATGATTTAGAAATTATTAGCCATGTTCCCCATCACTTACCTCTCTGACCTCAAGCAAATTTTATTATCAAGTTTGACTGATTAGAAGTAAACTCTATTCTGCTTGTGTTTAAATTCTGGCTCAGCTTCTTGCCGATTTATGGCTTTGGTCAACTTATTTTATCTCTCTTAGCTTTAGTTTCTTCATCTGAAAAATGGATAAATAGTGGAACTAACTTCATTGTGCTGCTTTGAGAATCATATGAGATAATCCATGTAAAGTACTTAGCATAAGACTTGATGTATTGAAAACGCATAATAAATGGTAAATATTATCATCTTTCTATTGTCGTCCATGTAAATAGAGCTAGGAAAGATACTGATAACCAGTCAGTACACATATTAGCCTATTTATATGTGGGACAATGTATAGTAATGAATATTCAGTCGAAACCAAGGAGAACTTAAGTTGATTAAAATTGCCAAGTTTGAAATTTTCTCATACTTCTGGGGTTGTTTTTATCCATGCTAATAACGAGTATTTAAGTATTAGTTATAAGGAAAATGTTTGAGAGCATCTACAAAGAATTAAACCTAAACAGGTTGCTAATCCCTAAAAACACCTCCCCGCTCCTTATCTTAAATAATAATCAAATATGAACTGGAAATAACTACCATGGTTTTCCTGAACTTTTATTTGGAGCTAGTTAATGCCAATTTGTATATTTTCAAGGAAGATACAATTCTCAATGTTTAAACTAAAAAAAGAAGCACTGCTTCTTACTGATCAAATAAATCCTGGTTTTTGGTTTTCTTTATGTTGTCATATGCTCAGGAATGGTTTCTAAAGTCTAAATCTAGAGCCCAGAGAAGGGTGTGGTGAGCCTCTCCAGCACCTGCAGGAGTTAGGACACTGGGCTTGCTGTGCTAGAGATAGGGCTCCATTAACCATGATGGTAAGGCACGCACTCCAAATACAGATATTATCTCGAAACTGCATCTTCTTTGTAAGTTTTTGCACCCCAGCACACAAAATCTTCAACTACTCTTGCTTTAATGATTTTTACAGTGAAAGCTGTACTTTTATCTTTGTGAACATATGAAATGTGAAATTAACTTGTTTATCCTTATTCTCTAAAAAAGCATGTGAAAAAAGGCAATGAATATCTATGCTTTCTATTTTGCCACTATTTTACTACATTGTGATTATTTGGGTACATACCGAATGCTAGCAATTAGAACATGCCAAGCTCTGCAAAACATAGCCTAAGATATGTAACATACCAAAGCATTTTGATAAAAATTAAAGATACTATTCAAAGCAATAAAACACATCTAGAGACTGATATAATAACTTATTCAGAAATTAAAATTAAGTTTTCAATGGGATAGAATTTTTAATGGACTCTAAATGTTAAACCTTTCCCTCAAAAAACAAAACAAAAACAAACCCATTGCCGTCAAGTAGATTCCGACTCATAGTGACCCTATAAGGCAGAGTAGAACTGCCTCATAGGGTTTCCAAGGCTGTAATCTTTACGGAAGTAGGTTGCCACATATTCCTCCCATGGAGCAGCTGGTGAGTCCAAACCACTGACCTTTCAGTTACCAGCCAAGCACTTAACTACTGCACAACCAGGGATCCTTACGTAAGTGTTTTGTGAGTTAAATTAGCTTGTTCAGGAAAGTGTAAAAATGACAATAAAATAATTTCTGCAAACCATATAATATATAAAAGTGCAACTTTGTAATATATTTGCAAATATCTGGAAGATGTCAAAGGTATAATTTCTTCCCACTCAAGAAGCTTTGGCTGCATGCTCCTCTAACTTTAAACATAAAACTTTAAAAAGAAATTGGGATAGTGTTAAATATGGTTCTTAACACATGAAATAAACAACTACTAATTGAACCTTTCTTTCTTACTTAGATAAATTTGATTTTTATTTGAGGCAACTATGTGTCCAGCTACAGACTGTCTTGCGGCTAGGAGTGGCAAAGTGACCCATTATTAGACAATAAGATGTTAGCAGGAGAGTGTTCCTTCCTAAATAAAGAGGCAAAGCCTTGCTAGTACAAAGCACTTCTGACATTTGAATTTTCCACTGCTTCCTGATCAATTCTGCAACCATGAAGATGAAGGCTTAAGATGGTAAGGCAGAAAAATAGGAGCCTAAGGAATTGACATTATGAAGCAGCTTCACTGGCTCTGCATTGCTACACTCAGCCATCTTGTTAGATGAGAAAAATGAACAACCTATCTGATTAAGCCACTATGGATGGTGTACTCTGTTGCTTACAGCCAAGTGCAAACCTGATTCAACACATTATAAAATTACAAACATTATAAACACTGACTTTAATTATTTGGCTGATGAGATCAATTATAGAAGGTCAAATGACAATATTTAGAAATGAAAAAAAGAAATACTGACCTCATATTTTTAATATGTGCATTTTTTTAAGTGTTCTCTAACTAGTCTGTTATAAATTATAACTTCAGTATTTTGGGAAATTTTCAGTCATTCCAAAACAATGTTTTTTTAATGACCTAAAGCAGGCTACTCAGAATCAAGAAGATAGGAATCTCTTTGTTAGTTTGCTCAAGTCTAAAGCAGAGTGATGAAAATTACTAAAATCCTTAGGTTAAAATTATCTAAATCAGAAGTGTTGGTATAATTAGTCTAAGAAAACTGACTAATTCCATTACCTGTTTACATGATAAAAAAAAAGTGACATAGCAATTGAATTTCTACTATTCATCATTTAAGATCAGCACTTGAAAACATTTACTAGTCAAGAAATAATTTGAACTATGAAAATAAAGAAATGGGATTGAAAAGAATAAGCATGAGGAAGAGCTGTCTCCAGAGAGTAGAGTCAACTTTAATGACGTAGAAGGAGTAAAGCTTTCAGGACTTTCATTGTCTTGTTAATGACTGTTTTGGACTGGTAAAATGATTGGGAGGGATAAGTTAATCCTTCAAGTATGAAAGGCTCAATGGCTAGAAGAGCCAGGGGGTGGCCTATGAATTACTTAAAATGGCCAGTGGCCTATGAATTACTTAAAATGGCCATTCTAGCAACAGGTTTTGTAACTCCCACCAAATGACTGGGTGGGACTATGCAAATGAGGTGCTTACGACCACCAATGGGATTAGATAGCTTGCAAATAATGTAATTAAGGTGTATAGCACCTCTGTCAGGGTGGGACCATACAAATAAGGTGTATGGAACACTTACAAGGGGATAGATCAGTTTTGCCATCCTGCTAGGCTTAAAACGAGCCTTTCCAGAGGTGGGAAGGGAAGATCTCACTACCACCAAGAAAGAAAAGCCAGGAGTGGAGCATCTCCTTTGGACCCAAGATCCCTGTGCTAAGAGGCTCCTGGAACCAGGAGACCAAGAGAGACAGCTGTAACATCAGTGACAACAAGAACTGGTAGCAGAGAAACGACTGTAGCAGAGGCAGGAAACTGGCAGAAGACTGGCAGAAGACAGCATGGTGGGCTTCCCGCCCCACAGAACAAGAAAGCTGAGTGCCTCTGGACGGGAGGTTCGCTTGCAGAGTAGGGTGCCTCTGGGCTCTTGGTGGAGTGGGGTGCCTTGGGGCAGTTATCGGTAGAGCGAAAAGAGCTTTGTAAGACTTGCCTGAGCAGGGTAGAGGCTGAGAGGTCAGAGGGAGGCATGCCTGTGGTTACAGCTGAGAAGAGGCTGTCCTGATTGAAGAAATGTATCTTGAGTATTCTTGAACCTGAATTGTAATCTGTTACTTCCTTAATAAACACCGTAGTTTTGAGTATTATCTCTGAATTCTGTGTTGCCATTGCAACTAGTCATCAACCTCTACTCAGCAAAGAAGAAGAGAGTATAGGGATAGTTGGTGTCAGAATTGATCAAAAGTTTGGAGGGTGGAGGCATGTCTGACCTCTGCCTCATCAGAATCAGCCTTGGACTACTGATCTTTCTATTCTTCTTCCTCTTTGTGAAGTTAGAAGTGGTCAAACACGCCCATCACACAATTTTTACAGTTGTTCTGTATGGTTAAGAATCAGGAAAGGTATCTGTCAGGGTTGTATCCTTTCACAATTCGTACTCAATCTGTATACTAAGCAAATAATCCGAGAAGCTGGACTATATGGAGAAGAATGCAGCATCAGGATTGGAGGAAGACTCATTAACAACCTGCGATATGCAGATGACACAACCTTGCTGCTGAAAGTGTAGAGAACTTGGAGCACTTACTGATGAAGATCAAAGACCACAGCCTTCAGTGTGGATTACACCTCAATATGAAGAAAACAAAATTTCTCACAACTGGACCAATAAGCAACATCATGAAAAATGGAGAAAAGATTGAAGTTGTCAAGGGTTTCATTTTACTTGGATCCACAGTCAATGCCCATGGAAGCAGCAGTCACGAAACTAAACGCTGTAACGCATTGGGTGAATCTGCTACAAAAGACCTCTTTAAAGTGTTGAAAAGCAAAGATGTCACTTGGAGGACTAACGTGCGCCTGACCCAAGCCATGGTGTTTTCTGTCACCTCATGTGCATGCGAAAGCTTGACAAAGAATAAGGAAGACCGAAGAATTGATATCTTTGATTTATGGTGTTGGCAAGGAACATTTAGTACACCATGCATTGCTAGAACAACAAACAAGTTTGTCTTGGAAGAAGTACAGCCAGAATGCTCCTTAGAAGCAAGGATGGAAAGACTTTGTCTTGTGTACTTTGGACATGTTATCAGGAGGGACCAGTCCCTGGAGAAGGACATCATGCTTGGTAAACTAGAGAGTTAGCAAAAAAGAGGATGACCCTCAACGAGATGGACTGACACAGTGGCTGCAACAATGGACTCAAACAGCAGTGACCGTGAGGATGGTGCTGGACTGGGCAGGGTTTTGTTCTGCCATGCATGAGGTCATTATGAGTCGGAACGAACTCGACAGCACCTAACAACAGCAACAATCATTTGTCAAAATGTTTTATAAAAGTGATTTAATAAAATTCATATTTACCACATAAGCTAAAAGTAAATTTCAAATTTTTCTTATAAGTTGGTTAGGACATACTGATATTCATGTATTTTCTAAGTAAATCTTAAAAAATAAATTTTAACATAATTACATTATCCCTTCTATGCAGTTTGAAAACATTAACTTCTATGAGTTTTCTTCATGAAGCCCAGTTAATTTCTGTGGATTTGAAACTTAATTATTGCAGCCAGAGAATGGATTGCAGAGGCTATTATAATTGAAGGTTTTCCTTTTTTTTTTGGAAATGAATAGTCATAACAGAAATTTACAATTTAAAAACTAATTAAAAGGAAGGATGTTCTAGTAATTGATGTTCTAGTAATCTTGCTCATGAGCAATATTCTGTTAATATAGGTTGGGCTGTCTTTCAGAATTTGCCTCAAATAATATTATCTGTGATTTTAGTTACAATATTATGACCAGAGCCAATAGCTGTTTCTTTTATATAAACATTTAGAATTTGATTTTAAAGTTACAATAACTTCATTCTTAAAGTAAAATGGACAAAATGTAAAATGCAGGGAAAAGTTGTGATAGTACCAAAAATCTCAGTGCCCATGCTATTGTTCAATAAAAAAGTTAAATGATTATCTTCTTATATATGTTACAGCATTGTTTTGGATTCTTGAATGCAGATATATATGTATTTACACCCATTAACACACATACATCATGCCCACAGATAGAGTGTTTGGTCTTCCATCTGACACCTACTCAGAGTATGAATACGGTGCTTCTATAGGTTCGTTACACAACTAAACCCAATTATATACTTTCCCCTTTTTCAAAACTAGCTCTGGACTTGTATAGGACATTAACCATATGTGTTCTGTGTGTATATATACACACATATACATATGATCATATATATACATAAATTATTATGTATTTATATATCGAAAATGATAGAAGGTGAGGACTCATGTTGGAGTGGTCCACATTCTTGGAGATACTTGCTATAGAAAACACAACCTTGCCTGCTGAAAGTGAAGAGGACTTGAAGCACTTACTGATGAAGATCAAAGACCACAGCCTTCAGTATGGACTACACCTCAACATAAAGAAAACAAAAATCCTCACAACTGGACCAATAAGCAACATCATGATAAATGGAGAAAAGATTGAAGTTGTCAAGGATTT
>NW_004443991.1:8227180-8267521 GCF_000243295.1 Trichechus manatus latirostris
GAGAAAAGATTGAAGTTGTCAAGGATTTTATTTTACTTGGATCCACAATCAACACCCATGGAAACAGCAGTCAAGAAGCAAAAGAAGCATTGCACTGGGCAAATCTGAGGCAAAAGCAAAGATGTCACTTTGAAGAGAAAAGTGCGCCTGACCCAAGACATGGTGTTTTCAATTCCCTCATATGCATGGGAAAGGTGGACAATGAATAAGGAAGACTGAGGAAGAATCGACGCCTTTGAATTGTGGTGTTGGCAAAGAGTATTGAATATACCATGGACTACAAAAAGAACGAACAAATCTGTCTTGGAAGAAGTACAACCAGAATGCTCCTTAGAAGCAAGGATGGAGAGACTACATCTCACATACTTTGGACATGTTATCAGGAAGGATCAATCCCTGGAGAAGGACATCATGCATGGTAAAGTAGAGGGTCATCGAAAAAGAGGAAGACCCTCAATGAGATGAATCGACACAGTAGCTGCAACAATGAGCTTAAGCATAAAAAGGATTGTGAGGATGGCGCAGGACCGGGCAGTGTTTTGTTCCGTTGTACATAGGATCGCTATGAGTTGGAATCAACTTGACGGCACTTAACAACAATAACAACGGCCTTCAAGGAACTTAATCATTAAAAAATGACTATGCAAAGGCATTCGACTGTGTGGATCATAACAAATTATGGATATCATTGTGAAGAATGGGAATTCCAGAACACTTAATTCTGCTCATGAGGAACCTGTACTTAGACCAAGAGGCAGTCATTGGGACAGAATAAGGGGATGCTGTGTGGTTTAAAGCCAGGAAAGGTGTGTGTCAGGGTTGAATCCTTTCACTATATGTATTCAATGTGTATGCTGAGCAAATAATTTGAGAAACTGGATTATATAAAGAAGAACAGGACATCAGTATTGGAGGAAGACTTATTAACAGCGTGCATTATGCAGATGACATAACCTTGCTTGCTGAAAGTGAAGAGGACTTGAGCTACATACTGATAATGATCAAGGACTACGGCCTTCAGTATGGATTACACCTCAACATAAAGAAAACAAAAATCCTCACAACTGGACCAATAAGCAACATCATTATAAATGGAGAAAATACTGAAGTTGTAAAAAAAATCAAAGGTTTCATTTTACTTGGATCCACAATCAACACCCACGGAAGCATCAGTCAAGTAATCAAATGACGCATTGCATTGGGCAAATCTGCCACAAAACACCTCTTTAAAGTGTTGAAAAGCGAAGATGTCACTTTGAGGACTAAGGTGCGTCTGGTCCAAGCCATGGTGTTTTCAGTTGCCTCATATGCATGCAAAAGCTCGACAATGAATAAGGAAGACTGAAGAAGAATTGACACCTTTGAATTATGGTGCTGGTGAAGAATATTGAATATATGATAAACTGCCAAAAAAATGAACAAGTCTGTCTTGGAATAAATACAGCCAGAATGTTCCTTTAAGGCAAGGATGGCAAGACTTCATCTCACATACTTTGGACATGTTATCAGGAGGGACCATCATGCTTGGTAAAGTAGAGGGTCAGTGAAAAAGAGAAAGACCCTCAACAAGATGGATTGACACAGTGGCTGCAACAAGGAGCTCAAGCATAACAATGATTGTGAGAATGGCGCAGAACCAGGCAATGTTTCGTTTTGTTGTACGCAGGATCGCTATGAGTTGGAACCAACTTAGCGGCACCTAACAACAACCACCACCACCATGATTAGTGCTCATCTTAAGGGTATGATGATATGTTTAATTTTTAGCACTAATACTTCTCTTAAGATACAGTTGCACTGCTCTATTATGTTGAAAAGTGTCAATGGTTAAAGTTGTGTTGACTAAAGGACACAGATTTGCAGAACATACAGTTGCTATGGGAGCTACATCCCTGTGTTCACTAAATCAATCTATGTAGAAATGATACACTCTGTAATTGTCAAAGCAATATATACTTAATAGATACAATTTCGGGAGATACTAAAAAGCCTAAGAGTGTCACCTATCACTCTGTCATCAAACATACTGTTACTTCTTTGAGATGTTTCCCTTCTACTGTCCCACAAACAAGTTTTTTTTGGAGAGGTGTGGTGTTATTTGAATCACTACACATTTTTGCATCATTGTTTTCCAGTTTATATTATATTGTACTCTTTTCATTAAAGCCATTACTTTTAAAAAGAAACACACACACACACCAAGACACACAGGATTATATATTCCTTAAATATCATTTTACTATCCTGCATGTTAATACCTTTAAAACAATCTTTGTTAAAGTGAACTTATTACTTCTTCTCAAATTGTTCTTTACAACGCATTCTTTCTCTCAAAAACTACCCTGTCTTTCTGGTTCAGAATCCTTCTCACTCCATCACCTCTTATCATATTGCCATATTTGGGCAAGTTTACACAAGGTTTACTCATGGCTATGTGTCAGACTGATTTCTAAAAAACGACTTTTAGAGAATTATCTGTGGTGGTTATACTACGTCTCTTTTCCTCTCTGCTTGTTCATATAACCCCCTCTATGATTTTTCTTTCTCCTTCTGCTCCAATTTTCACTCATTTACTCATTTGGCAACATTTATTGAGCACCTACTATATGCCTGGCAGTGTGCTAGACACTGGATTCTAATGGTGAATGGAACACAAGATAATGTGATTAAGTGTTTGGATTGCAATAAGTTCATGGTGCTATGGAAGAAATAACAGGGAGCATCAATCCTGTCAGGGGATCAAAAAAAAAAAAAAAAAACACTTTCTTGAGAACATGGCTTCATCAACTGTAACTGTAATATTGCTGGCCAGGATGAGATTGGATGGCCAGAAAAGTAAGATTTGGCTGTTGTAAAGAATTTCTTCCAATTTAAATTTGGTAACTCAGGCAGATTCAAGCATACAACATTCCACCATCTGGACAATGCAAGGTGTTAAGAAAGGGGTAACCAAGATCCAGATAAAGACAAATCTTTAAGGTGGGGAAGGATCTGAGGAAACTCTTATAGCTACAGATAACTGCCTCAGATCTGCCCTATGCCCAAGGGGCCCAATACATAGTGCCTAACAGGCATAGCAAGCTCCCCTGAATATAAAGCATTCATTGTTATCAGGAGCTCAAGCTGCGTGGGTGGGGCAGTGCAGCAGAGAATTCTGAATGAAGTGGTCGACTTTAGGAAAACTTTTTATTCATAGAACTATGGGCAGGAAATACTGGAGGCCGGATCACACTTGGGAAAAGAGAGCTGGCAAAGACTAGATGATTTTCATGGCCACAGCCCTTGGCTTTAAATTCAGTAGGGCTTTTCCTCAAACAGAAAGGCACTAAAGTCCAGGTGGAGCCCTGGTGGTGCAGTAGGTAAGGGCTATGGCTGCTAATCATATCCACCAGTCCCTCTTTGGAAACCCTATGGGGCAGTTCTACCCTGTCTTATAGGGTCACTATGAGTGGAATCAACTCGATGGCAATGCATTTTAAAGTCCAGGTGGAGTAGCATACAATAGAATCCAAGGGAAGGAAACACAAGTTGAATTCTATCTTACAAGCTGGGTCAAGAGAGAGTAGAATGAAAGCTATGTTTTGAAGAAGAGGACTCATTTCAGAAACCAGCTACTCTGAATCCAGGATCTAGTTAGGGGTACTCTTTTCTCCCAAATTGAAGTATACTTCAAGATACAGTAAGTTCTTTCTCTCCATCTGTCACCCTTCAAAATATAGCCCCACATCATCATGTTTTAGTAATATTTTCAGTAAAATGCTGTTAAATGATTAACCACCTGCGAGTGAAGGGCGAAACCTCAATGGAAAAGCATTGTCTGAGCAGCACACAATCCCACAGAGACTCACAGTCTCATTAAAATAAAGTTGTGGGCTGTGGCCTACTTAAGCTGTCTTGGAGAAGCTGAGATGTTTGGAAGGTGGCTGCAGGGCTTCTGTAATGTGGCTGGTTTACACTGGCTTGTGAGCTCGGATAGTGGGTGTTGACTTGGTTGGTTCATGACATACAGGCTTAGGAACTGAGTAAACTTTTGAGATCACTTCTCTCTCTAAATTCCATTATGGTAAATTATTTCTGCTGATGGCCTTCATATAAGAATCCAAGAAAGTCATGAAAAATTCCCACAGATTATTTATCTCTGGAATTTACTTCCTGACTCAGGAATCCCAGTTTATTAAGCAACAAGCAGAGGAATATGGAAGGTATTTATGACTCGCTTGAGGTCAGATGCAAGATCTTTTTCTGACCAAGAATTTTCCCTGACCATGCCATTCTCTTAAAATTTTTTATTTTATTATTAAGTTTATAAAAGTTAATTATTAAAGTGGTATGTTATGAATATAAAACATTTTGAAGGTATAGATTAAGTGTAAAGAGGGAGGAAATAAATATCTGCAATTACATTGATTTTTTTTTCAGTTTAACATGTCAGTGATCTCAGTCTTTTGGGAGACTGCATTCTCAAAATTAAAACTCCATAAGAGAGAGCAGAGTATCTTCCTTTTCCTATAAAATTCTTTAGAGAAGTGAAATTGAATTGAGATGGGACTCAACAGTATGTAGAATTATCTTCTCTTGAGTCTTCAAAGGCCAATATAGTTTCTAACCAAAACTGTATAATGTTTAGGAAAAGGTTATTTCTAAAATTATAGCTCGTCCATACAATGGAACACTATGCTTTCAGTACGGAAAAAAAGTAGTTTTTTATTCATTAATATGAAACAATATTTAAGATATATTAACTGAAAACAAAATTCAACAGCAGACTATGGTTATGGTGTGCTCATATTTGTGTAAAAAAAGATTTACAGAAGTCCACAACCCATCTACTGGTTTGTGGTACTGTAGTGGCTTGAGTGTTGCTATGATCCTGGAAGCTGTGCATCTGGTATTTTAAATACCAGCAGGGTCACCCATGGTGGACACGTTTCAGCGGAGCTTCCAGACTAAGACAGAATAGGAAGAAAGGCCTAGCGATCTATTTCTGAAAATTAGCCAATGAGAATCCTATGGATTACAACAGAATATTGTCCATTATAGTGCTGGTAGATGAGCTCCATATGCTGGAAGGCACTCAAAATACACAGTGGCAGCAACAATGGACTGGAGCACACCAACAATCATGAAAATGGTCTTCAGGACCAGGCAATGTTTCATTCTGTTGTACTTCGGGTGGCCATGAGTTAGAGCCAACTAGACAGCAACTAACAACAATAATATGTATGTGTATGCCCTGTGGGTTTAATTTTAAAATTAAGTGAAGAAATACTCAAGTTTATCATGCATAAGCTCATTTTGTTTATTGTAAGGTAGTCATGGCAAGGCACACAGGTAAGATCAAAAGACATTCTGTTGGGACCAGAGAATCATGACAATATAAAGTCAGTCAAATGGTTAGAGCCCAAGTCTTCAGACTTCAGGTTTTTGCCTTTAACAAGTGGTCTTGGAAAGAAGGCTTGACCAAGATTTGTCCTTGGTGGAGGTCCCTTGCAGCTAGGGTCCAAGGGTGGCAGTGGACAGAATCTTGGTCTGAATTCTCAGTCTTCTAAGAGAGTGAGTCAGTTTCTAGAGGAAGATTCTGTCTCTGCCTTCTCCCAGTGAATGTGCTGAGTTTATTTTCTCACCTTGGTATTGCACAATAAAGGCCAGGAGATGTAATGTCTAACAAAGACTAGTGTGTTACATGTTTGCTTTAATGTCAGCCATATATAACATCTTTTCTTTAAGGTTAGAAATTAAGGGAGTTATTTATGCCTTACTTAATATTTCAAGGCCACCTTACACAGATTTGGAAACCCTGGTGGTGTAGTGGTTAAGAGCTATGGTTGTTAGCCAAAAGGCTGGCAGTTCAAATCTGCCAGGCGCTCCTTGGAAACTCTACAGGGCAGTTCTACTTTGTCCTATAGGGTTGCTATGAGTTGAAATTTTCTCGAAGGGAACAGGTTTTTACAGAGATTTAACTACGTGTTACATTTTCTTTATTACAGCACGCAGGCGCACAGCTATCTTAGAGGGGTTGTTTACTACATACCTTACATACTTCTATCTTTCTATTTCTAAATTCAGAATTTTTGTATTTTTAATATCACATTGTGACTTATGCATATGTGGTTTGAGAGCATTGTAGAAAGCATATATATACATATATGCATATATATAATATATACATAGTTATATCTAGGGAATGTTTCAATAGGATATGCAAGAAACTGATAACTGAAAACTGTATTTGCCTCTGGGTAGGATGGGGGATGGGGAGGCTAAGGGGGCTGCTGAGGATGGGTACTGGGCACCGGGGGCAGCAGGAAGACTTAAATCTTGTTTAATTCCTGTTGTTCTATTTGATATTTTTATAATACAAATATATTATGATTGTTTAAGCTAGAAAATATGCACATCACTCCATATGCCTTATGAAATGACATACGTTATAAGGCAAAACTTATTTCTTTAGCAAATGGTTGCTATGAGGCATCCAAATAATTATTTTACATTGAATCTATTAAATTGAGATTATTATCCCATTTCAAATATACAACATATTTACAGAAGTTGGGACTATAAGAGACTACAAGGCCATCTTAGAGAATAAAATACTAAATTCTATCCTTTTAGGGAAAAAGTTTCTATATTCTTAAAAATGATTATTTGTGAATTTAAAACTTTGCTAGAATTCTACATTGTATTGCCATCATCTGTTTATTTTCCATTTCTTAGACTACTGAGCATCTAGATAAACTTCAACTAATCCCTGTCTTATGCTGCCAAAACAGAGGTCTCCTGGGAACAGCAGCCATTGCCCAATCTGGGGAAAAACAAACAAACAAACAAAAACCTGTGAGATTCAATTTGGTTACTTTCGGAAATGCAATATTTACTGGATGTGAGTAGCTTCCCTACAGCAATTGATGACCTTGACTTCGTGACTCAAGGGATATGCTGAACACATTCACTTGTTTATTCTTAATCCCCTGAAGGAAAATACAGCATTTTAAGAACTCATCATTAGTCATGTAGATAATTGCAATTTAATATTCTGAGTAATTCTCAGATAATTCTTGAAGATAGCCCATGGAAGTAGGCTATTCATAAGATGTTAAGAGATTAGCCATTTTCTGGATTTATATATTTAAGAATACATTTCTCTTCTATTATTTAAAGAGTCTTCTTATTTTAGAGTCTGCAAAAAGGTGATGGATCTTAAGTAAGGAAATTTTATCTCATTGTGGAAGATACGTTGAAGCATCAAGAAACAATGTTTCATTGGAAACATTACCTGAGGTCTGACAGAATAAAAATATGTCCTGGCACTGAGTAAGCGGATGAGGGGGAAGTGGAGATTTGACTGAAATAGTCTATCTTTTAGCTAGGAATTTTTTTTGTTTTTTTGGTAATTTGCTGACTCCAATTTTTTTTAATCTTATTTTTGATTAAGCATTTCTATCTTTTATTGGCCTTTAATCTATGTCAAGTTGCCTCTATTTGTGCTACCATTAATACATTATGGTAAGATTATAGAGAGTCAACCACACAAATAACTGATTTGTAGTCCCACTGCTTGAAAATAAAAACAAGAGCATTGGGATACTTGATAGTTACTTTCCATAGAAGTTCCACTTCTGAAATAATTTTGTCATTTTCTGAAAAATCGGATAAACTCCTAAAGGACATTTTACTAGCTTTGAAAATACTCCAAAAGAATGCTGATCTGATTGTCTCATATTGTTGTTGTTGTTAGCTGCCATCAAGTTGATCCTGACTCTTGACAATCCCATGCACAATGGGATTGGACCCTTGTGATCCACAGGATTTTCATTGGCTGATTTTCAGACGTAGGTTGCCAGGCCTTTCTTCCTAGTCTACCTTATTCTGTAAACTCCACTGAAACCTGTTCAGCATCACAGCAACATGCAGGCAGACGAATGATGGTTTTATTTGAGGTACATTGGCAGGAAATCAAACCTGGGTTTCCCACATGGAAAGAGAGAATTTTTCCTCTGAACCACCACCGCTCTCAATTGTCCCATAGAATCCTCAAACTAAAAATTTCCAAAATTAAATTCAGTATTTTTTCCCACTCACTGTCCCATCCACTGCTTTCCCTGTTGTAGTTCTAATCTCAGCAAAGAGCTCTGTCCTTCACTACCCTCAATCACTTCATGTCCTCTGCCTCTGTCAAACTTGCCTCCTAAACACTTCTTAAATCCACTCCCTTCTCTCTTCTCCCACTAGCGCTGTCTTAGTTGTAATAACATAGTCCCATGAATATTGACTAGTTTAATAATTAGTCTCCATAATTTCAGTCTTTTTGCCTAAAGTACATCTCTCACAGATTTTTTAAAAGTCACAGATATGATCATGTTACCTCCTTCAAATAACTTCTTTGAAGCATTCAAGGCTCTTCATAAGTTACCATTTGCCTAAATTTCCATGATCAAATTTTGCCCTGTTTCCATGCATGTCCTGAATCTCAGGTGTATGATTTCCTGAATAACACAATTTCTCTACTGCTTCAGGGAGTTTATAGTGTAGCTGTGTAAACAAGAGTCTCAGGGAAGAACTTTTGCAAATATCCCCAAGGAACAGACACACAATAAATAGTTTGAAAAGACATATGGAAAAAATTAGGGCTACCCCTGTAACATGACTAAATATAAAAGTCCAAGCATAAGAAAACATTTTTATCCCCAAAGATGGATATTAAGGGAAAGGCTACCAAAAAAAAACCAAGACTTTGCTAGAATAGACTTTTCTTTTTGTGAAACTAGGGAAAAATTTTTAAAGTATACTATGGCTTCCTTTTTATTATCATCTTGGTCTTGAAGGGAAAGCCAGAGGGTCCAGTAAGTAATTTGCACAAAAGGATCAAGAGCTTTCCTAGGAAGGAAGTGGAACAATGGTAACTGAGACAGATGAAGAAATCTACCTTCCCAATGCCCCTTGGATTTAGGAAAACCACAGTCATTACCTAAATTGCTCTGAAGAAGTATGTATAGCTTTCTCACCTCTTTTGACACATTGCTCTCTGCCTAGAATGCTTTCCCCTCTCTGTGCCTTACAGGTTAACTCCTATTCCTCTTTCCAGTTTCTATATTTAAGTAGCACACTCATCTGTCAGTGTGTGGTACTGTGATAGCTTGCATGTTGCTGTAATGCTGGAAGCTATGCCATTGACATTTCAAATACCAGCATGGTTACCCGTAATGGATAGGTTTCAGCAGAGCTTGCAGACTAAGACAGACTACGAAGAAAGACCCGGTGATCTGCTTTGAAAAATTACCCAATGAAAACCTCATGGACCACAAAAGAACATTGTTGCTTGCTTTGGACATGTTGTCAGGAGGGATCAATCGCTGTTTGGTGAAGTGGAGGTCTGGCAAGGGACACCCTCAATGAGATGGATTGGCATAGTAGCTACAACAATGGACTTGAATATACCTGCAATTATGAGTATGAAGCAGGACTGGGCAACATTTTATTCTGTTGTACATAAGGTCACCATAAATTGGAGTTGACTTGATGGGAGCTATCTATACCTCTGTGAAGGTTTCCCTCATTTCCTCCTTCAAGTATAGTTAGTTACTCTCCTCTGTTGTGGCACTTTCCACAGTATATTGAAGTTGTTTACTCAAGTTTATCTCACCAAGTATATCAAGTTATCTTTGAAGGCACTATTGTAACCTAGGAGTCCTTCAGTGGTGAAAACGGTTAAAGTGTTCAGTTGCTAACACAATGGCTGGAGGTTTGAGTCCACCCAGAGGCACCTCAGAAGAAAGGCCTGGTGATCTACTTTCAAAAAAGTAGCCATTGAAAACCCTATGGAGCACAGTTCTACTCTGACACACATGGCGTCTACATAAGTTGGAATCGACTCAACAGTCACTGTTTTGTTTGTTTTTTATTTCATCTCTAATATCTGTCACAAACTAAGAACTGTAGGTTTGTTAAATAAATAAAGGAATGAATTTACCACAAGCTCTGAAGAAAGAAACAAATAGTAGCACTATTAAAATTATTAGATAGAATCCATGTTTTATTATCGGTAATCTGGAAAAATGAACATTCATTTCATAGCAATGTTTAGGTTAATTTGTTAAAGTTATCAGTCTCATTATCATTGAAGGAGAAACAATCTTCTCTCTCTTCCCATGTTCTACTTTGTTCACATAACAGGTCCAGTCTCTCAGAAATACTACGAAGAGGCCACCCACCTTTCTCTGATCTCTCACTTGTTCTTTTCCTTGGAAGGAGGAGTGATTAACATGAATGGTGAGATGTGGAAGTTTGACTTACATTGACCTTCACTTTTTTTCTACTGGACAATGACAATACATCCAAGGTTGCTGAGCATATGGGATCTTTTTCTCTTGATCTCTCTGTGCAACTACATGTGAAGCAGCCGATGGAGTAGGTTTCTGCTTTGAAGAACCAACTATCTCCAAATGTTAAGTCCCAATGTCTAGACGTGTGAAGAAATTAATTTTGATCTCAGAGGCAAGAGAGGTTTTCTAATCCAGTTTTATCAGGTATGCACTAGTAGTATTTTTGATCTATATCTGACTCCTATGTTTATTTCTCAATGGTACAGAATTTGTCTGTGTGGAGTAGAAATAGCACCCTCAAATAATACTCAATAAACTTCATTAATGCACATATTTACATGTGGTAAAGCAATCTTTTGGCATCCCTGATGCCAGAGCCACTAAATTTTGGAAACAAAATGTAACTAAGCGTTACTTGGGTGAACTGGTAGGAGATATTCCATAGAAAGAGAGTAGTTAGATTCTGTCCCCAAGAAACCTATTCAAATCACAGAAATCAGAGCTGGCAACATTTTTATGCATCTCTTTTCCCTTACCACCAGATGCCTGAAAACCCTTTAGACATTCCAGCAATGTTACTCTTTGTGGTTGACATTGCTATTCAAGACCTGGCCCCCCTTATATGACTGGTCATTTGGCTCCTGCATTTGTTGTTAAAGCTGGATTTTATTGAGCTCTTCTTTCCCTGATCTACTCTCATGTAGGAGCCCTGGTGGCCCAGTGGTTAAGCATTCACCTGCTAACCAAAAGGTCAGTAGTTTGAATCCACCAGCCTTTCCTTGGAAACCCCCTATGGGGCAGTTCTACTCTGTTCTATATGGTCACTATGAGTCAGAATCGACTGGATGGCAAAGGTCATGTAACATGTCCTTCTTTCATGCAGGCCAGACTTCCCCCAAATGACCAGGGGAGTGGAAAAAGGCAGGATGATGTCTTTCACTCTAAACATGATCGTCACTTCACTTTTCTAATTTAGGACAAAGAAAAGGACTTTAGACTGGAGATGGTGCCCCCCACCCCCCTTTCCAAGGAAGGTTGTTTATTCCAGCAGTTAGCTTGCCCCGTTTCTTCATTATATGGTAACAAACCTCCTTCTTCAAGAATGAATGAATGACTCAGATTTGGGAAAAGCTAATGAAGAAGGATATACAGAGGGAATAGGTAGAGCTAAGGTGTCTTGAGAAATGGGCTAAGATTATCCAAGAGAAGTTTTGTAAAAGGCACCCTGGGAGACAGTGCCATAATTTCATTATGACATGGGGGTGGGGACAATAAGGTGAGAAAATGTGTAGTGGTGAATACCTATGAGTGGACTCTTTTGTGAAGGACTCAAATCTCTTGTGCTTTTCCTTTGGAACCTGAGAATAATCTATTTACCCTAAAGCTCTAATATTTCTCCTCCTTTGCTTAGTTATCCTCTTAAATTGCCCCAACACTTCATAAAGACAATCACATATAGCTGCACATATAGCATAATGGACTTGGGGAAGTTAAAGGGATGAGGTGGTAAGGAAGTAGGATTATCTGACTCCCACCCCGATTTTTTTGCTAATGCCCGTGGAGAGAAAGTAGCCTCCCATGAGACAGTGAGCATCATTTCAGAAAGAGTGGTACCTCAGTGGTACCTCTCTTCTCATAAGCAAGATGCAGCTTTCCTCTGAAGGAGAGGGTGTAGTTCATCCTGTTTGGCTCATGGATAAAAATAAATGTAAATCATAAAGTTGAACAATAGATTTTAGAAAATAAAAATGTGGTTAATTTGCAGGTGGAATATTGATTTGAATGAACATGAAAATCTTTCAGGCAAAACACGGTCTTTCTTCACGATTGAGAGAGAGACAAAGAAAATATAACAGGGAATCACAGAATTTCAAGCCAGAAAAAGCCTTAGAAATTATTCAATCTTCACTCCAGGTTTTAAACCTGAGGTCTCAAAAGATTAAAATATTGTCTCAAGGTCATACTCTGTGTGACGAGTAGTAAAACTATGGTGAGGCTGGAAACGGAGAGTCCTGTCTACAGTCGGTTCCCTTACACTACATCCTGTGTCCATTCTCAAATGGCTCCTATTAATGTGATAGAAACAATCAAAGTCCAAGTGTTATTAGTTTCTAGTCAGCTGTGCCCAATGAGCTCCATGACCTGGGTTTCTCATGCAATGACTCAGTTTTCTCTGGCCCAGATACTTTTATGACCTATTTAACAAGTCATAAAATTATATACTAAATTAAAAAGGCTATAACTTGTAAGACTATATTATGAGGATAATACCATAGGTAAGAAATCCTAAGGAGAGCATTACTGTTTTAATTTCACAGATGTCCGTAAATTCTGTTTGGGGGAGCTGGTTTGAACTCGATACAAAGAAATTAGCCGTATAACAATTTATCTCTTTGGCAATCCCCCTTTCTTACTTCTTCAAAATGACTCCTGCTTTAGAAATGAACCATGTACAAAATGAGTGTATAAGCCTAATGATCATTTCAGTAATATTGTAGATTATTATCTGACTTGCCCAAAGAACGGCGTATTTTAGGCAGTTCTATAAATGGCTCCTTCCCACTGGATAGATATTTCTAGTCCTTTTTTTTTTTTTTTTGGCGAATGAATGCATTCCTCACTCTTGGACCTTTCACTTACAGGAACAGGAAGAAACACTTGGATTACTAATTGGGACATGATTTTTTTTCTCCAGACAGCAGGGCCAACCATGTGAAATAGAGCATCACTTGGCAGCGGGATCTCGTTTCTATCCTCAGAGACTGTGAAATCTCAGGAAAGAGTTTACCTCTGTACGCTTCCGGGAGCCTTATAAGGTCAGAAGGGCTTGCAGAGAAACATTGTATTTCCCTCTGTCCAATTTAAAGGCATCACAACCTTTTTCAGAAAGGTTTCAGTTCCATAAAATAATTCAGCAAAGACACTTAGGATCTAAAATTTATCATGTTAAAAATTAATAAAATCAGTTCATTGTAATTTGTTCCAACTTAAAACAATTATCATGAGATCATGGCTTTCGTGTTTGTGGTTTTTTAAACCATCATCTTTATAATGCTGTTTTATCCTAACTAAATTAAGTTATAATAAGCAAAGGCACAATTATTTTTTAAATTAACTGGGAAAAATGCAGGAGAGAAGTGCAAATTTTAAAAAGTACACCAATATTCAGAGTAAACTTTTAGAGTAACATGTTAAATTCATCCCTCAAGTGAACGGTTATTTGCTTGCATTCTTTTAGAACCTACCAGGAAGCCCTGTCCATTAATCTGACTTGGTTGTTCCTTTAGGATTCCTGTTACAGCTCCACCTGCCTAGTTAGTTCCTAATAAAACCCGAATTATCACTAATAGCTCTTGATAGCAGAAGAAAGTCACTCTGGACCAGGAAAGGAAAATAGGCACCCTAAAGATACTGGAACTTTCCTCAGAAAGGCAAATACAGAAAGCCTATTAGTGGTTGATGGATATTGAGAGGTATTTAATGATTAATTTCTCACATATTTAAATGTGATAATGCCGAGTCAAGCTGTAGGAAGCTGGAAGGATTTGTCTAGCTCCTCTCCTGTGACATCATGGAGGCCTTTGGAAACAAAAACACAGAAATCACCACCCCCACTTCCTTCTCAGAGAGGCTCTAAACACCACTGAAAGTTCAAGGTACTAAAATGCCCTGCTCTCCTCAAGATCTCCACTCCTGGAATACGGATATGGGATGTTCTAAATGTTACTTGGTTAGATTGACAAAATTGTTCATAAGTCTTAGAACGGTTCTTATCCCAAACTTGTTTCTTAAAATATGTCAAATTACAGAAAGTATTATTTTGAAACTGCATAGAAACTAATTGCTTCCTGACGAATAATTATAGTTGGGCTTAACGAGTGAGAAACTGATAAAATTAATTCACCCTCCTTATTTCTTTTTTGTGATTTTATTAGACTGGATATATATTAACCTAATTTGTCAGTGGTTTTTCATTTTAAAGCAGGAGATAAAATGTTATCGGATAGTTTCTTTCTAGAAATATGTGTTAATGTAAAAGGTAATTTCTATTTCTCTCAACAACAAAGCATTTTGAATGTTTACAATAATACGTCTGTTGATATTGAATGGTGTTGCTGCTGTTGCAATTTTACAATGTGTGACATTTTACAATGTGTGAAAGGTTAGATGACCTCATTTCAGCTATTAAATTCAAGTAATAGATTTTTGTTGATTTGGTATCTTTTAACTTGACATCACTCAAATATAAGTATATAGTTTGTCGTTAAATTCAGGTCCTGCCCCTACCAATCATTATTTACTTCATAAACGGCCTGCCTGGGCTTCTGGGGCCTTGTTTTACAAAACGAGACATGCTCATCATTTTTTTATTAAAATTAACTATTCAGTTTCTACCCACATTTTCGGGGTAGCATGGTATCCTTCTAATGCACACCTAATATGTAAATGCTTTGGAAAGATTATTCATAAATTGGTTTCAATGATTTGGACTCTTCTCCTTATTCTCACTACAGTAATCTGTATGTCATCAAACCACTAGGCAAGGAAAACAAAGAAAATTAAGAACAAAAATCAAGCTATTATCTTGAGTAAGAAGCTGCAGAAAGAAATAACAATTGATTAACAATAAACTTATAGATGACTTGTGCGTTTTTACTTTGCATCCTTTTATTTAAAAGGTAACATTATTTATCTTATACATGTTATGATCTTATGACAATGAGCATTCATGGAAGAAAAGCATGAAGTCTCACCATTAGTTTATTAAAATCGACCTATATGACAATTAGATACATAGATGCATAAATAAATAAGATATAAAGATATCTAGTGGTAGCTCATTTTAAAGGAAGATATTTATAGAGAAATTTTTGGCTTAAATTTGGTTCATCACATTATTGTCCTTAGCAAAACAAATTTATTTATTGATTCATTTATTAAAATATTGACTGAGGGTCTATTATGCATCCTAAGGAGCCCTGGTAGCTCAGTGGTTAAACACTCGTCTGCTAACTCACAGGTTGGCGATTTGTACCCACCCAGAGGCTCTGCAGGAGAAATACCTGGTGATCTGCTTCTGTAAAATTACAGCCAAGAAAACCCTATAGCCTATAGGGCAGGCAGTTCTACACTGTTCACATGGGGTCCCTGTGAGTGGATTTCACTCGCAGCACTTGACAACAGCAACAACATTATACATCATGTTAGGTGATAGGAAACTAACGTCCATGCTCTCAAAGAGGCCATGGTCCAATGAGGAGCCAGGCACAGCCGAGTAAAAGCAGTGGTGGAAATACTACCTAGGAAACTAGCCCAGAGTCAGGATTATAAGGAATGGTGGAGATCTATTTTGTGAAACCTTCTTAAAGGAGGTTTCTTAAGTGATGAGCAAGACTGGGTAGGCATCTGAGACCAGGAATAAAGTAAACAAAGACAGAGAGGCTTGAAACATACGGTAATTAGGGAACTCTACTAACACCGCTAAGACATAAAGATTTGTTATTGTCTTTGGGTGCCATCGAGTCGATTTCCTGGAGAAGTAGATTTGAAGAACACGGTGGCTAAAGTTGAGACATTTCCCTTTTTGAGAGGGATTAGCCACCCTTATGGAAGTATCTGGAAGGCATTATGATATACAAGGTGAAAACTCAAAGGAGATTTGGAACTGGAATCATCAATTCAGAGATCATTTTTATATAGTTGGTGGTTAGGAAACAAGTGGGCTGAGATCTCCCAGTAACACATTATACAGTAAAACCTGCGAAGCCTGGAAACTGTGTAAAGCAGAAACCTGTCAGAGAAGGAAAACTCCTATATTTTCCACTCAAATTAGAGATAGAAAAGTGGTAAGTTTTCCTGCCAAAGGAGGAAAACTTGTGAGACCCCCAAAAACAAGGCAGTCCTGTTGAGTTCTGGCTCTCACAGGTTTCACTGTAGAATGATACCAGCGGCCCAATGATACAGCCTTTGGAAATAGTTTTAAATAAATGATCATAGGAGGAAAAGCCCAATAAGGAGACAGAATGGGATTGGATAGAAGGTATGAAAAGATTTAAGCTGGAGACTTAAGTGTCAATGAAACCTACTGAGGAGGAAGTTTTGTGTGTTTTCATTTTTTTTTCATATATATATGGACAGAGCATTTATAAATTTTGATTGCCACAGGAAAGTCCAGCAGGATGAGGAACATTATTTGCCTATTAGTTATAGTGATAAGGAAGTCATTGATTGATACATTAGTGAGAAAATTTTTCAAAGTAGTGATGGGGAAAATCATTATTACTATATATTAGGGATGATTATATGGATGACAAAGTAGAGAAAGAAGTATAAACTAATCTTCTGAAAGTCTGGATGAGAAAGGAAGGAGAAAGATTGGATGGTCCTTAGAAAAAAATATTGCATTAAACAGAAGTTTGCTTGTTTTTTGTTGCTTTATAGTGGTGAAATCCAATACCAAGTGTCCTTATAAGAGATGCACCGGGACATGTGACAGACAGAAGAGGAGGAGGCAATGCGACTATAGAGGCAGACGTTGGAGAGATGCAACCACAGGTCAAGGAATGCCAACAGCTACCAGAACCCGGAAGAGGCAAAGAACGGATTCTCCCACAGTGCCTCTGGGGGGAGTGTGACACTGCCGATTTCTTTATTTTGGACATCTGGCCTCCAGAAATGTAAGAGATTAACTTTCTATTGTCATGGTATTGTTTATAATAGGGAAGACTTGAGCATTTTTATGGGATAAGAGGTAGCAGTCAGTTAAGAGGAAGAGGTTGAAAATACAGAGGCAAAAGATGCTAGATGACTAACAGAGCAAGGTCCCAGAGGACTCAAGCAGGCACAGGTTTTGGGGGCTGGTTTATAACAGGTGGGAAGACACTGAATTATTAGACACTGGGGGAAAGAAAGTGAGGCATTGACGGTTCAGTGGTAGAATTCTTACTGTTCGTACAGGAGACCTAGGTTCAATTTCTGACCACTGCACCCCATGAGCAGCATCCACTCATTCATCAGTGGAGGGTTGTGTGTTGCTATGATGCTGAATAGGTTTCAGCAGAGCTTCCAGACTAAAATGGACTAGAAAGAAAGGCCTCGCTATTGACTTCTAAAAATCAACCACTGAAAACCCTATGGATCACGATCGTCCCCTCTGCAACCAGTCATGGGGATGACACAGGACTGGGCAGTGACTTGTTCAGTTGTGCATGGGCTTGCCATGAGTCAGGGGCCATTTGAGGGCAGCTAACAACAACAAAAACATTAGCTTCCTAGGGATGCCATAACAAATTACCACAAACCTGCTGGCTTAAAACAACAGAAAGTTAATCTGTTACATTTCTGGAGGCCAGATGTCCAAAATAAAGAAATTGGCAGCGTCACACTCCCGCCAGAGGCATTATGGGAGAATCCTCTTCCCCTCTTCCAGGTTCTGGTGACTGTTGGCATTCCTTGACCTGTGGCTGCATCTCTCCAACATCTGCCTCCATAGTCACATTGCCTCCTCCTCTTCTGTCTGTCAAATGTCCCCTATGCATCTCTTATGAGGACACTTAGCATTGGATTTACCTCCCCGCCTCGACAATCCAAGATGATCTTCTCATCTCAAAATCCTTAACTTAATTAAAATCCTTAATTTAAATAGTTTGTAAAGACTATTTTTCCAAATAAAGTAACATTCACACATTCTAGAGAATGAGCATGGACATATGTTTCTTGGGGCCACCATTCAACCCACTAAAAATGAGTTCATATATGGACAGATTTGTAGATTTGGGCCCTAGAATTTATGACAGATCACGTCTGAAGGCTACAGTGTTACCAATGCATTAAGAGGAAAGGTCCTTTGATACAGAGAGTGATGAGAATTGATCAGGGAATTTAAGAAGAGAGACAGGGATCTAGAATAACTGTTGATGGGAATGGAAGAGGGAAATGACCAAGGACAAATAAAAACACTCAACTAGGGGGGCTAGTTTGAAATTGTACCAATGATGCTCACAATCCACAGGTACCAAGAACATGTCTCAAGTGTCTCGTAAGTGTTCTTGGCCACCAGACTATCACATACAAGAAAAAGGAAGAAGAAAATTTCAGAAAGGGGAGCCTCAGAGCTTAAGCATCTCTCAGTTAAATCTTGCAAGTGTGCAGGCATTTGCACGAGGGCAAACTTGTGGTTTTTTCTTGTCAAAGCTGTTTCATTGAGAAAGGTTGCTTGATTCTCGGGGGGTTGAGAGAAGGTTTTTTTTTTTTTTTTTTTTTTTTAATTAAGCAGCATTCTGTGCCCTCCAGGTTCTGCTAATTCTGCTGCTTGAGCTTCAGAAGTTTGTGTGGCCTGTGTTCCAGCCAGACGTCCCTTTGAAAAACCAGATATTTGGAAGCACACAAATGAGAAATAGTGGCACCTGAACTAGAAAAGGTGCTGTCATTCTCCAAGCCTTCACTTCTCCCTAGTACAACCATATAGCCAAAAGAGCATGGATTTAGGAATAACGTATTAATTCAAATCCACCTTAAGTCCTTACTATATGTGCATAAATGTGAACAAGTCTCAACTTCTCTGAACCTCGGTTTTAATAAACATAATGCAGGGATAATAACACCTATCTCATGGGAGGTTGTGAAGACTAAATGAGATAAGGCTGTGAAGTGTTGAGCACAGCGATTGATGCAGCTGTAAAGTGCTCAAGGCAGAAGAGAAACGCAATACTTGTTTGCTACTATAGTAGACACATATTGTATCTCTTGAGCATCACCACCTTCCCTTGGAGAATTCTTCTCTTACAGTCCAACCTTGTGAAAGCTGCCAATAGCAGACGGTGCCCCTAAGGGAACGTGGAAACATGATCCTGACCAGTATTCCGTTTTCCTGGTATAGTCAGTTGTCTCGAAGGACAGTCAGAGTTCTTCCTTGTGTTTTACTATCCAAAGCTTGTAGGGAAGCATCTCTTCCTCTCAAGACAGCATCAAACAAAAATAAGGTCAATAAAGAGGTACAAAATTAAGATTCCTAAGGGTGACTGAAGCTGGTTTCTAATCTTACCCAAGGGTGTCTTCTCCTCTGCCATTCCTGGTTTCATGAAGTAGTTTGTATTGAATTCCTAGGAATCACTTTAGGATATGTCCTGACACACAACCTCCTCTTCTTTCCCTCCTGATCTAGAAGGCATATTCTATCTGCTTTAAGGATCTGTCTATTTTGAATTGAGAATACCTAGACAAAAACCCTTTGCTCCTTCTCGTTCATTTAAAACTTATTATTGCCTATCCCTTTCTTCTTTGCCTCTGTGTTTCATGCCCTAAGTGTTGGAAAGCTTAAATTCTATGATTCTACCAATGGCTGTGGAAAGACCAGTGACATGATGGGTCAACATGAAAAATATGATGGACAAGATTAAACACAAAATAAAGATACTAATACTTACAAAGATCCAAATGAAAATGTCTTGGGAAAATCAAATTTGGCAGATGTTGAGTTCAATAATGGGACAGTATTTTCCGTTTATAGTTTGAGACTATAACCACCCACAGTGAATGTAATTGAGCTTCAGGAAATTATTAAGGGCATCAAATAAAAAAATGTAAACATATAAGATATTTTCTGATATACTTTTTTTTATTGGAACATAACATAAAATTAACCATTTTAAAATAAACAATCCAGTGGTACTTAGTACATTCTCAGTTTTGTGCAACCACCCACTCCATCTAGGACCAAAATATTTTTCATCACCCCAAAGTAAAACACCATAACCATTAAGTATCCTGAGATACTTTTAATACTATACATTTGAAGAGTTATTCAGTAATAAAGCTTTATTTTCAAATCATTTTCCCCACCCATAGTTCAACTCTTCTCCTATTAAATTATCTGTATATGAATATAGATTCATAAGACTTGAAAAAAAATCCCCTTTCATTGGGGTCTTTTTTATGTTGATTCTGGTCTCTAATTCCAGTGAAAGAAACTTCAATCATACCAACTTCTCAATTTAATGTAAATAAATATTTTTTGAATGTCTGTGTTGATCAAGGAAATGCTAAGAAGCCCTCTAGTCATTATTTCAGGATTAAAATACTCATGAAATTTCATGGCATCGAATTATCCCAAAAGATTATACAGCCCATCTTTCCACCCTTACATAGGTCTCCATCTAAATTAACAACTTAGTTTCATTACTTATTATTCCATGTAACAGTAAAATAAACAAGTCTGCATTGCTACAGATTATAATAAAGTAGTGAATTAATGACAAGACCTAAAAACTCAGGTTATTATATTGTATCAGTGGCTGAGAAAATTCAAACTTCAGAGAAAGTTAGGCTAGATGATGGTGATTAAGATGATGATGATGGTGATTTTAAAAAGATGATGATGAAGATGAAGAAGATGATGAATGTGGTGATTTTCAATAGTGCTTGAACATGGGCCTTGGTGAACAGTCAGTACTAAATTTTCTAGAATAAGCATTGCATACAATATTTTTTGATAATTTCTTTTCCTACTGTTAACTATCAAAAGCATATATGTCGTATGTGCATATTTATGGGGGATAGAACATTGGTCATCCTAGAAAGACCTTCGGTTTTATTTTGATGGCATAGTAGACGATAGCAGTCAGAGTATAACAAATGCAATTGCAATTGAGTAGGTCATACTTTTCCACTGTGAAGTTGCTAGTTATAAATTTAAATTATGATATAAAGGATTAACACTTGTTAGTAGATGATAGAAAATAATTTCAAATGCATGTAGTAAATATCTTTGAGATACTTGTAAGAAGTATAATACAGGCTTTCAAATGACATTTTGATTTTTAAATGTGACTAATAATTGTAGCTAAAATTTATTATATGGTAGTGTTCAAAAATCTTTACACATACTAATTACCTAGAGTGGTAGGTTGTATTTGTTTCACCATTTTATGGATGAATAAACTGAGGTACAGTTTTAAGTAACTTGCCCAAAGTCACACATACAGTAAGTGGTATAGTGAAACTCAACCAACTCTGCATTATATCTAAAAAATATTAAAATTAATTCATTTTCTAGATTATTGAATAACAAGTTAATCAAGACTTACTTTTACAAGAACTAGAATAAACTTCTAATGGTTCAACTCAAAAACTTTACAAAGTAATTATGGTTGGTGTTTGTGTATACTTAATGTAATTATATTTGCAATCCAGGATTTCAGCATTTGCATTTACCGTTTCAGTAGAAGTTAACTTTCATAAGCCCTGCTAGAGAGTCTTGTTATTTTAGAAAATAATCCTGAAAGAAGAAAAATATAATTTATAGAAATTTATTTTTCTGAACTGTGCCAGCCTTGGGTAAGAATCATACCACCCTCTTAACTAAAACGATTAATGAAGGCTTTCAGAGAAAAAATAAAATGACTTTTGTTCATGATTATTAATTTGATTAAAAGTTTTGAGAAAATTACTTCATTGTGAGCCAGAGAATAAATCCATCTGTAGAAATATATTAGCTTCATTTAATATATAAAAAATAAAACTCTGTATATAGCTTTTTTTTTTTTTTAAACCACAATCTTTCAGAAGATTCAAATTTACAGAGGGGCCCTGATGAAGAGCATGTGCTGAATTTATACAGTAGGGCTTGGAAAATTATACTACATATACAAATTCTTTCATATAAAGCAGGATCTGTGTATTATATCTGTGATAATGTTTTCATAAATATACACAGATGTATACTTATATTAATCTTTAGCCTTCTGAGGTCGCTAAATGATAAAAAAGAGATCACTTCTTTCAAGAGATTATTATAAAGGTAGGACATAAAAAAGAGAGGGAGCAATTTCACAGGTGCCATGTGTTTATGAAGAAAACAGTTCAATGTCCACAGAATAAACTCCAATCCTCTTAACTTGCTTGAAGCCTCTGGGATATGGGCTTTACCTGTATACCTTACCTATCTGTCGAGAGCTATTTTCCCACTGCAGGAATAACAAACTCCATTAAGAAGACTTTGGTTTTCATGGAAATGTATTTCATGGAAAATGGAAAGCCCTTACTCTTTGTGATCGTTAAGGGTGTGTGTCAACTAGGCTGGGCCATGGTTCTCAGCGATATGGCAGTTATAATGTAGTTTGGCAGTTGTCTAATGATGCAATCACCTCCATGATGAGATCTGATATAATGTGATCACCTTCATGACAGAATCTGCTGTGAGTGGCCAATCAGTTGAAAGGGAGTTTCCTTAGGGGTGTGGCCTGCATCCAGTACTGGTGGACTTTTTCTGGTTAGGCTTGCTGGCATTTGTTTACTCTGTATCCTGCAGCTGGCTCCTGTTCACCTGACCTCCAGTTCTTTGGACTTGAGCTAGCAACTTACCTGCCAATCTAGGGATTTGTAGGCCTCTGCAGCCTGTGAGCCAGAGGCCTGCTGTCTGACCTACCAATCTTGGGTTCACCAGCCCCTGCAGCTACGTAAGTCAGGAGAAGCTTCCAGCCTGACATATGGACTTGGGACTTTCCAGCCTTTACAACTGCATAAGCCATTTCCTTGATATACATCTCTCTCTCTATATATACATAGATGCTTCACTGATTTTGCTTCTCTAGAGAATTCAGCCTAAGACATGCTGTCACAAACACCTGGTGAAATCCTGATTCAAGATCTAGTAAAACCTCCCTTAAGCTACGTCTTAGTTACCTAGTGCACCACATCAAGAAATACCACAAGTGGGTGGCTTTAAAAAATAGACATTTCTTTTCTCACAATTTTGGAGGCTAAAAGTCCAAATTAGGATCTGGACCATGTAGATTCTTTCTGTGGGCCTCTGTCCTAGTTTCTGATGGCTGCCAGAAGTTCTTGGTGTTCCTTGCTTGTAGAAGATACTCACACGGGGTCCTCTCTCTTTCTCCTGTGTATCTTTGTATCTATTCTGATCTTTTTAATCAGACATCACTTAGGAGTGATTAAGGAGCCCTGTTGTTGCAGTGGCTAAGCACTCGGCTGCTAACCTAAAGGTCAGCAGTTTGAACCCATGAGCCAGTCCACTGGAGAAAGATGTGGCAGTCTACTTCTGTAAAGATTACAGCTGTGGAAACCCTATGGGGAAGTTCTACTCTGTCCTCTAGGGTCACTATGATTTGGAATCGACTTGATGGCAATAGAAAGAAGTGATTAGGTTTAGGACATACCCCACTCTGGTATAACCTCATTAACATAATGAAATAAAACCCCTATTTCCAAACAGGTGTAAAAGTTAGTACTTCAACATATCTTTTTGTGGGACATAATTTAATCCACAACAAGCTGTTTAATCAGAATGGATCATTTTATTTCTCAGGCCAGATTACAAATAATCTGTACCGCTGTTAATATATTTTCCCCAATTATTATTAGTTTCCATATGTCTTGACAAGTTGATTGTGAATTCCTTGAAGTCAAAACTATGTTTTATCTGTCTTTGAACCCAAGTAGAACGTATGAGACAAAGTAGTATTTCAGTGTATCTTTACTGAATGGATTATTAAAAACATTTTCTTTGGAATAAAATTAAGAAATTCTAGCCATCACTCTCCATCATTCATTGTTAATTTGTTGTACTATGTTGAAGTGCCTATTACTATGATACTGGAAGCTATGCTACTGGTATTTTAAATACCAACAGGTCATTCATGGTGGACAAGTTTCTGTGGAGCTTCTAGCTGAAGACAGACTAGGAAGAAAGGCCTGGCAATAGACTTCTGAAAATCAGCCAATGAAAACTCTATGGATCACAACAAAATATTTTCTATTTTGCTGGAAGATGACCCCTAGATAGGAAGGCACTCAAAATACTTTGTGACTGCAACAATGGCCTTCAGCATACCAACGATCATGAAGATGATGCAGGGCTGGGCAGCATTTTGTTTTGTTGTTCATGGGATCACCATGAGTCAGAGGCTGACTCAGTGGCAACTGACAACAACAAAAAGCCGTCATTTTCAGGTCATTCTTGGAGGAAATATGATTGAGGAGAAAAAACAATTGCCTTAATTCTCCTGCTAACTTTGTACATGGCCTTGGGGACAGGCACGAAATCTCCCTAAATCAAAATTATGTCATCTATAAAATAAGGGTGCTGACTTATACACTGCCACAATTGCTTTGCAGCTTTAAATTTATATGATTTTTGGAGCTGATGAACAATAAAATAAATGTATAGACAATGATTAAATAATGACTAAACAATTTCTTGGAAGGATTATTTGTGAACGAGAAATTCAAAAGCATACAGTAAGGATTTACATAATTTAAGAAATTTAAAAGTATAAAGGAATTAAATAAGAATGCTTCAAATGTTTTAGCGTAATGATTCCACACAAAAATTTCTTGAAAATCTACTCAATTTATATATTCTCTTTAAAGTCTTATAACTTGAAATAAGATGTAAGAATCTGCAGTATTCATCTCCCCGTTAGGTAAATTTTGATTGATATGGGTTGATAAAGCACAATATTAAATGGTAAGACCCTTGACCTCAAACAAATCACTTTTAAAAAATAATTCCATTTATTGTTGGTGTTTGACAGGCCCCCTTAAATACAGCACCTCTCTTTTCTGCTTGTGGTCTGAATCAATTGAGTTAAAGGAGTAAGGCAGTTGAAGAACAAAATATCAATTTTTTTTACCACTAACAATCACTATTAAGGAGCCCCGATGGCACAATGATTGAGTGTTCCGCTGCTAACGGACAGGTCTGCTGTTTGAACCCACCAGTAGACTTTAAAACACCAGGTGGAGAAGGCAAGTTCCTGCAGTGCCCTGGTTACCTAACCCCCTGTGCTATTTCTAATTGTGTCACCAAACTCACAGCAGGCCATATTCACCATAGTCAGCAAAAAATTTCTAACGAGAAAAGCTTTCCATTGACTTTGAGAGGACATTTGGAAGTTCACTGATCAGGAAGGTTTCGAAGAATGGATTGAATATTAGATCTCTTTTAACTCTAAGATTTTATGATTCCCCTAAAATACCTACAAAGAACATATGCTAGAGAATTCCCTGAGAATTTGTTATAAGCATCTGGCTAAACAGTTCCTGGCCTTAGTCATGCATGACTGAAAGCAGGTGTTTTCCTTTTAAAGGCCGCTGTCATTGAATAACTTCTTTTCTTCTTCTGACTCAAGCTCTAGTTTGTAAAATTCCAAGCAACTTTCAAGATGAGGATTCTTATAGATCTATAGAAAACTCCGTGTTGCTTTTGATTATTTTGTTGCTGCTACAACTTTAATTGACATGTTTTTGAATACACATAATGCAGTTTTTTTTCTTTGTTTGACTTATTTTTTATCAACATTGCTTTAAGTGTAAGAAAGGCAATAAATCATTTCAACAATACCAACACATGCCTACCAAAATTTGTTTGTTCTCAGTTTGTAATTCAATCATATTGATACATTTTATTTATAAAAATAAAATTTTGTTTATGCTAGCTTCAAAGAGATGGGATGCATAAATGAGGTTGCTTTTTATTCAAGGATGGAAACTAACATATATTGACTACCTAGTATGTGTCAGGCAATACACATGTTGCTACGTATATTTTATTTAACTTAATTCAAGTTAAAACAACGATGAGGTTGCTGTTTCTATTTTAGATCTGAGAATAATGAGTCTCAAGATGAATGAGTAAAGTGCAGGAGAATCTACAGATAGTTCGTGGCAGAACTGGTACTTAAATAATGATGTTAAATAAAGCCCCCCCTTCCCCCGACACGTTCACTGGCGCACCACTTTGAAGATTAAGCCAGAACTTGGCAATTATGAACTGTTTCCACATCTCATACTTTCAGACTTTATTAATGATGGTGTCAGAAGAAACAGACAACCTGCCTTGATGCTCTTCCCCAGGGGTGACATAGCACGGTGGGCTTACGGGTTGAGTCAAGGGGCACTAGGATGGCTTACACAAACCTGACTAGCTCCAGAACAAATCCCTATCTGAAAAGCTGAGATTTTGCTTTTGTATCTAGTCCTTAGGATCTTTCTCATTGGCTTCTATGTCTTTAAGAATCCCTTAGCAAAATATCAATACTCCCTAGAGTGTTATGCTTTAAGGCAATATCAAGAAAACCTTAGAGAATTTATCGATCTGAACCATTTCCAGTGGTGACAGATTCCAGAGAGCATAGTCCGAAGGAATCAGGACAAAGGATGTGATTTAGGTTTTCCCATGGGAAGGGAAGCAATAGGTAATGATGACTGAGCCGTAAAAGAGATGTGAGGTGGGAAACAATATACTTCACTTATTTGCAGTTTATGAAGTTTTATCTGCTCAGTACGTAGACAGGCATCAATTCTGACCTTTAGAAAAATATTAGTTTTTGACATGATATTGTCATTTTGCCACAGAAATCATTTAATAAAGTAATCATTGGGCTTTACAATGTCCTAACCTAGTTTTTTTTTTTTTAAAAAAAGCCTCTCTAGTTCCAATGTGTCAGGTGTGTTCGCTCCTGGTAATGTGCATTCTCTCAAGGTCAAATGAGTCCCAGCAGGGAGGCCACAAACACACAGCAGTATACATGACCTCAGGAGAAGGGAAAATGAAATTTTAAGCAGTCCAAGACAGCAGGAAACTGTTTTGGCTAGGTTGAACTACACTTAAATGACATTGCTATTTGACAGCTCTCTCATTCAAAGAAAAAAAAAGTTGGAGAAAGGGTCAGGGAGGTCCTAAGTCATAAGAAAACCTTAAAGGAGAAATCACACCCCAGAAGTATTCTCTAAAGGCAGGAACAGAATACAGGCATATTACAGTGTCTCTTTGGTTTGATTTAGAAGTGATACAGTCAGCTACTGATCATCAATAATTTCGAATCGGATGATGACTGTGATGATTTGGCAAAAAGAAAGACAAACTATAAAGAGTTTGCTCAATCTACCTAGTTAATCAGGAGCAGCTAACTAAAGAAAAATAATAAAGTTTTATTTTTCACTTTTATTTCCTCACCACTAGGCATTACAATGCATGGTATTCTCTGTTGTTAACAAAATTCAAGTTCTCATTAAGAATATTCATTCATCCTTTATTCTTTCAAAAAGCATAAAAATATTCTATGCTAGGGGCTGTCCAGGTCCCTCGGGTTATACAAATAACAAGAAGATGGGATAGATAAGATTCAAAGCCAGACAAGAAATGTGAAGTTCAGTAGCTGGGGAAGGGCCAATATGGAGGTCAAGTGTAGGGAATTAAACTAGTGACGGGGGTACAAGTTTGGAAGTCAATGAAAGAAAAGTGAAATGGTGAATTTTTGAAGCTTTGTCCATGAAAACTCAGTAGCTGACTGGTTGCTCTGTTGAGGTCCTGCCTTTGGGGCTTTGGTGGGCTGGAATGGCCTCTTAAATACACCAAGTCATGCTTGTGGAAGTTGTACAATAGCTTGCAACAAGGCAGTGCCATTTAGAGTTTCTTTCATTCTGATCACATTCCAACTCTCTGTATTAACCTTAGAAATGATCAAATGCTAATCAGTAATGAGGAGCTCTCGTGGCGCAGTGGTTAAGAGCTCAGGCTACTAACCAAAAGGTCGGCAGTTTGAATCCACCAGCTGCTTCTTGGAAACCCTATGGGGCAGTTCTACTCTATCCTATAGGATCCTATAGGAGTCGACTCGATGACAATTGGTTTGGTTTAGTCAGTAATGATGACCTTTTTAACAGTAAAAATTTGATCATGTCAAATGCTTCAATAGCTTCCCATTACACTTGGAATAAAATTTAAATTCCTTAACATTATAAGGCTTTATGTGGTCTAGTTCCTGCTGACCTCTTCAATTTCACGTCATGAGTCTACCCCTCACTGTCCATTCTCCGTTCACACTAGCCTCTCTTTAATGCTGTCAAGCATGCCAAAACCTCTCTGTATGTGCTGTTCCCTTTGCCAGAAATTTCCACCCCCACCCCCACTACTCTTCATTTGATTAATCTCTTTTAATCATTGCAATCTGAGGTCAAATGTTCCTTCCTTGAGGATGCTTCTTCTGGTCATCAAGTCTAAAACAAGTTACTAGTCCCTCATTATTTTCTCTCATTGCACACTGTTCTTTTTCTTCATAGAACTTAATACAAATTGAAACTGTATGTATTGGTACATAATGGTATGTAGTTGTATATAATACAAAGTATGATTGCATTATGCAGTACACCTAGAGTGTTCTAAGCTCCATGAGGATAGGGGTCATGCCATTTATTATTCACAGTATAATGTCTGACCTATAATAAGTACTAGAAACATGTTTGTTGAAAGAGTGAATAAAGGACACTTATGTATAGCCTTGCATAGAATATGGGAAATTAATGATTACTTAATATATTTGGAGTCAATAGATTATTTTAAACTTGAGGTCTCTAGAGAACAATGATGAAGGAAGCTCTTGGTGGTGAGGTTAACACTGCCTTGGTAGATGACCTCCAGCTGTCCCCGGCATGGCTGACATCCTAGGAGTCCAGGAACATCTTTCATCCTGGCCTTGTGGCTCTGCCACTTTACTTCTTTGGGCCTCAGTTCCCCAAAGGGTTAAGTGAATGGTTGAATTGGATGGTCTTTATGATTTCTATATTAAAAATTAAAGAAAATCGTATCTTTTTGTGGCAATTTTAGAAAAAATAACCTTCCTTGGAAGCACTGAGGATTTTAATTCTCAGTTGCCTTCTGCTGTGTTAAGTTGCTAGCATGATGTTTGAAGGTTAACAGCCCAGATCCACATACTTAACTTTCACCCATTCCCCGCTCCTAAGGAGCATATGTGGTTTCTCCTAGTCAGAGAATAAAAACATGCATGGGCAAGTGCTTAAAAAAAGCAAGCATTTAACTTATTGCACGCCCTTATCACTTCAACATTTAGGTTTGGCAAAGAATCACAGAACTCTGCATAACAGCTCCTTCACTATCACAGTTGCCTATTTAGTAAAACATTTCTACTTTACCAGAGGTTATTTCAGAAAGACAAATACACACCTGGTGTATCCTTATCTGTCGCTGCCTTAAGGAAGTCATTTTACAGAATATTTTGGACTTTTTCCTTGTTTTTTTTTAAGCTTTAGTCTGTGCTTATATACTGGAAGTTCCCAAAGGACACTCTGGGAATGTGGATAAAATCCCAAATATATGAACCCGTAGTCAACCTAACAAACCAAATGTGTTTGTTACCGCTACAATAAGTCTTTTGACTTTGAAAGTACCAGTGTGCCAACGGACAGCACCACCATCTCTCAAGGTATCTGCGTTGTAGAGTATCTGCCAGATTGCTTGGCATGATTACATAACTACTGTTGATAAAGTTTAATCCACAGCCAGGAAATAACAGTCTGCAAGTGAGGTTCACAAATCCAAGTCTGACAGCAAAGCTGTTCCCGAGGCCACCTATAATTCAATGTAAAGAAACTTCCTATGTTGAAACATGACGTACTGAGAACCATAAGATGTCACAGGCTCATTTATAATATAGGAGAAGGAAGTTTTATGCCTAGCCTTTCTATTCTTATGAAACAGTAATATCAGATACATGTCTCAGTCCCAGAAATATTCACAATGTTTGTGAATTGACAGAACAAGTCTCTATCAGACAGATAGATGCTTCGTAAATATAGAGCTTATTTGTGGATATGCTGTTAGCTGTCTAATGATTAACTTTGGAGTAAGACAATTTCACAAATTACTGTGTTACTTAAGAGGTGAGGCGCTCTGGTAGTCCAGTGGTGACAGTGCTCGGCTGCTGACCGAAAGTTGGGTATTGGAACCCACCAGCTGCTCTGAGGGAGAAAGATGTGACAGTGTGCTTCCGTAAAGATTTACAGCCTTGGAAACCCTATGGGACAATTCCACTCTGTCCTATAAGGTCACTATGAGTTGGAATGGACTCGATGGCAGTGGGTTTGGTTTTGGTTTGGAGTTGAGTTGAAATTCAATGAGGTAGAACTAGAGGTACAATTGGACCTCAGTAAGACTCAAGAATTTAGCCTACATTGCTTCTCCTTTTGCCTGGAATACCTTTCGTTCTTCTCTTCCCAACCTAATATTAGACATAACTTTCTCAGTAAAGCCTATCCTGACTTATCCCTTCCTAAACAAGTTGACTACCCTCGCCTACTCATTTTTCTGTCCCCACCTCACATAGGCCTGTTATAAACTTTAACTATTAACTCCTTCTTTTTGGCCATAAGTTTCTTGAAGGAAGTCACCATCTTTTTTAATCTTTATTTATCTTCGACTTATCTCACTATATGCCAGGGACAAAAAAGATGAGTAAGGTAGAGACCCTCCTTGTTAGGAGTTCTCAGTATGATCAGAGCCCTAATAAATGTGTTACTTAAAAACTAGTACTAATGTCTTGTCAGATAATAGAGATTATTTTCTGTGGAAAACCAGCTTTGGGCTCTAGAAAACAATTAAAAAGTGAGATGGGTTTTTGTTTTCTTTCACTTCCCACTCTGTATGTCATTCTCACTCCTAAGATTCCCAGGGTCTTCCTGTTGCCCTTCAAAAAAAACCCATTGCTGTCAAGTCAATTCTGACTCATATTGACCCTACAGGACAGAGTAGAACTGCCCCACAGGGTTTCCAAGGAGTGGCTGGTGGATTCAAACTACTGACCTTTTGGTTATCAGCCGAACACTTAACCACTGCGCCACCATGACTCCTCCTGTTGCCCTTAGGGATTTAAAATCTTCACATAAAGCCCTCACACTAGTTCTGCCTTTTCCAGAAAGTCCTCAGGTCCCTGTTTTCTTTCTCTCTCTGCTCTCACTCCAACATCTCCCCAGTGAAGACTCACTTTTCTTAAATGTTTGTGCTGGGTATTAGTCTGATTATCCAAACAAAGTAATTTATATTAGACAGGAAGTTCTGAATTATTGATACCTTATCAAGTATCAATAATAGGATCATTTAACTGAGATAATACATGGGCTTAAGGAACATATTATTGCCAATTCTGACACTGAACTACTAACCATAAACCTACCTACTTAAGTCTCATATTCTGGGTTCCAGAGCAGAGGAATGAATCTCTTAGATGAGACTCTCATCCTTCTTGGGCTGAATTTTCTGGAGGGGGAACAAAATTTTATCTGGGATTGGGCTAGAGTGGTGGCCAGAAATGGCTCCATTCAATTTCAAAATCTATAAAGTCTGTATTTAGCACTAATGCTTATATTCTGTCTCACATACTCATTTTTCTTATATATTCTAGTGACCCCTCTTTATTTTTTGAATGACCATGTAAACAGATAATTTGCAAATTCTGTTAGAGTGGTTTTTATGTGTTATGAAGCATCTTCTGGGATAAAATGAGAGTTGTAAGGATGAATTTATCCAAAACCTTCTTAGCTTACTTGTTTAACTTGATCAAATAAAGTACACTTTCCACTAGGCATATAGAAAGAGAAAAGTGTCTGATTAATTAAGGTGTTGTGGACAGACAAGTAAAAAGAAAGAAAAGACATATATCACCTATGCCTCAATTTTGGACTTTGGTTCCAGTAAAAAGATACAATCATAGACTGCTTATACCCTATATTGCAATGCCAATGAGGGGCATTGGGTCAATTATCCTTGTATGATTGTCATGGTTTACTGTTCTGGAACCCCAAATAATTGTTTACTTGTTCCAGGGAGGCTTGGTTGACTGAGGTACCATTTGAACAAACCAGTTGTGAGGTGTCACTTAACCATTCACTAACTAATTGTCAGAGCTTAAAATCCCGTAGTAGTTCTCTCCTCTCCAATAAGCACCCTTATAATGCTCCCTCTGCCTCATCCACCTCAAAAGCTTGTCCATCAAGAGGCGATATTTCCCTTAACCAATCCATCCCCCTCTAGTTTCACTTATACTATCTATAATTTTCAAAAAAATTGCCCTGATTTACTTTCCGTTTTCAGTTCACTTCACTACCCCTTTTATTTGTCACAATAGTGTTCCTTCAAAACTTTTCTTAGCGGACTGAAGTGGTGATGAATGTATAAGTAGAACCATCGTTTTAATCACCTGTGTAACTGAGACATTAGTGGGGCCTCCCACTACATACTAGCAAAATACAAAGAGCGTCCACTTATAACTAGGAAAAAAAATTTACAGCCATACCTAAGAAAAAGAGAATAATTTTGTCTCTATCCATCTATCTGGAGGACCTGGTGGCGTAGTGGTTAAAAGTTTGGCTGCTAATCAAAAGTTCAGCAGTTCAAATCTACCAGGTGCTCCTTGGAAACCCTATGGGGCAGTTCTACTCTGTCCTATAGGGTTGCTGTAAGTTGGAATCGGCTCGACAGCAACAGGTTTTTTTTTTTTTTTTTTTTTTTTTTAATCCATCTATCTATATCATCGATTGCCTTCATGATTATTTAGAGAGGACTCTTTTTCCTCTCTTGAAAATGACCATATACTTTAGCATACAACTTTCCGAAAGGTCAGAAGACAACATTTCCTTGGAATACTGCTCTGCACAGGGCTACATGTGTTGGAGCCAGAAGCCTACTTTTAAGGACCCAAGGGGGCAATGGGCCTTTTCTGCTGGATCAAGTTCTCAGTATTACTTTCACTATGCTTCTGGCCTTAGCAGGATCTGGAACAGACTGCACGCTAGAGTGTGTTGGCATGTGTTTGCAGCTCAACCATCTGTTTTGCTTCTTTTCATTCATCAATTTCCTCTCCTTATGAGCTAGCCTATCACTTAGGAAAGTTATGAAAAATATGTACTCTGGGTATTTTGTCTTTAATTACTTTTATAGATCTTTTCAAAGGAAATTGTGCTGTAGTATATAAGAAATGATAAAGTGAAATGCTATTGCAAAAAAGCAGTAAATCATTAAAAGTAAATATTTAAGCCTCAGCTAATTAACGAATCAATGGAAGCTGTGGTCTTGGCAGCCTAAAACAGTTAAGAAAAGGAAGCTAGAGATTGCTGTGTTTGACAAAGGCAAGGTTTGCTACTGTTCCATTGCAAGCTTATTATTATTTTTTTTGTGAAGTACTTTAGATTTATGTTAAAAACTTAAGAATCTATTTCCTCTGCACATATTATCTGAAATATTTAAGCTCTAATATGGGCTAGATCTCTCACAGAAGCTGGAGAACGATGGCTCCTTTGAGATAAGAACCACTATCATTTATAATAATCTAAAATAATTGGAAAAGTTTGAAGAACATTTTTGACACTTTAAAAGGGTTATATTTATATTAACATAATAATTATATTTCTGTCATAGATGACACAAATGGTAGTGTCACTCTGCCAGAGAATTTCCCAAACCTCTTCCATTCACTGTCAAACAGCTGCCAGGTAGGGTAGCATTATCATTCTTTTATAGGAAAAAAATCTGGGACAGAGAGTCAGATAGAAGAACCAGAAGAGTGAGAGAGAATAACTTTAAAGATAAAATCAAGGATACAGGAATACATTCTTGATTCTTTAAGTGTCCACAGGAGTTCCCCAGTTACAGTAAGAAATTGTTTTAAAAGAGTATTAATATGTCGCCCTACATAACTGCCTGGCAAAGAAACTCTAACTTGCTTAACATATAAGGTAATCTAATGAGGCTGTGGTTGCATTAGAAATACGGCTTACAATTCCTGACATAAGCAGCAAATACCAAAAACTGCTCCCCTTCACATCATTTTTGGTTTATTTCAAAGAATGCCTTGTGGCCATAAAAACTTGTAATTAAATCACAAGGCGATGAAAATTCTGAAAGCAGTTAAATTGTGTATTTCCTTTCCTCATGGAACCAAGAAAAGAAATGAGGAAAATTGCATTGAAATCCCTTAACTATTCCGATCATTTACCAGTAATTGTAAGAGCCTACAATTCTGTTTAAACCTAAAGGCAACTATGCAGATGCAAATGAAAAATTTTCGGACCCTATTCAAACAGGGAACAACAAATTCTCTCTCCTTGTTAACTTTTGTTGCAAAAATGTAAATAAATTTTTCTTTTGTCTGCTGTTAGTCTTTTGGGACTCACGGTGACCCCATGTGTGAAGGGTAGGACTCCTTCACAGGGGCTTCTTTTTTCTAATGAGGTGAAATTCATTAGATTCAAAAGAAGTTTATTTTACTGCAGTGGTTAAGAGCTCAGGCTGCTAACCAAAAGGCTAGCAGTTTGAATTCACCAGCTGCTCCTTGGAAAGCCTTTGGGGCAGTTCTACTCTGTCCTATAGGGTCGCTATGAGTAGGAATCAACCTGACGGCAATTGGTCTGGTTTTTTTTTTGTTTTAGTCTGCCCTGGTGGCACAGTGGTTAAGGGTTCAGCTGTTAACCAAAAGGTGGCTAGTCCGAATCTACCAGAGGCTCTGTGGAAACCATATGGGGCAATTCTACTCTGTCCTATTAGGGTCACTATCAGTCAGAATCAAGTTGATGGCAACGGATTAGAGTTTTTTGTTTTTGGCTCTAGTCTGCCTAACATTTGTTATTATTATCAATTTTCTTTATTTGGCATCAGTCTGCCTGAAAGAGCATGGAGGATTATTTATGGGTCCCTGAAAGTGGCAACATCACTTGCACCCACATTCCATTGACTAGAACTCAGATGGCCACACATAACCGTAGGAAGAGAGGCAAAACTAGCTTAGCTATGTGTACAGGAGGAAAAGAATGGGGTAGTCTCTGCCACAGATGGAATCTGTGCACTTCTTCAAAACCTGGAGAATCTTCATTTCGAGGTGGAGAGACAATATCAGTGACCAGAGCTTGTTTGAAAGCTTAAGAAGTAATATATCAATATACAAAATTAGAAGGGAGAATCAACAAAAGGCTAAAAACAAGGAATAGATAGTAGTCTGCAATGAAGAGGTCAAGAACAGGGTGTCAGGATGCCAAAGTTTTTCAAATTCAAGGCCTGTATGTGTTGCAATGTCCTGAGAACAGGTGTTTAAAGAGTGTAGAATAGTCATTGAAGGGGGCTCATTTGAATTTGGGTCTCTGCTTGTCCTGACTACTCTCATCACATCAAGAATGCATGCAGAGGCTGCCACTGCTCTTTGCATTGACATGAAGTGTTTTTGGATCTCTCTCCTCTACTGAACTGAAAATTCAGTGTATTTTATAAAGATTAATAAAATACAGTTTATATTTCTGGGGTCTACCATTCCAAAAAATGAAATAGAGTGGACAGTTGTAAATTGAACTCATTTGCCATATGGACTCTGACAGGCATGAAATAGGCTCCTGCTCATAGGGTTTCGTTTTCAGTAAAATATTACAGAATTTTCAGCTTTGAGAATTGGTAGCACAGAGGCACTAAAGCGTTTGTTTATAGAATTTGGATCCTCACTATTAAAGAACTTTCAGGTTTCTGTATAGTATGTTAACACATGTAAGGCAAGAATATGGTATTACCATTCTTCTTTGCTAAATGTCCTAAGTAAACATAATAAATACATAAACAAATAAGAAAGAGGGAGAGGGGGAGGGGGAGAAAAAATAGACTTTCTGGGCAGAAGAGCAGCAAAAGAGCGGGTCAGAATCTAGAATGATGGTGAAGAAATGCAAAATATTAGAAGTGACATAGACATGTACATGCGTTAACCATTTTAATGTCTTCTTTACTAAAATATTTTAACTCTGAATTTTTACTTAAAGTCTAGCTCTGATTTTATCCTCAAAGATAATGGACAGAAGTTCTCTTTGGGACCAATTATCTTCCAATCTCTGGCCTGGAAGGGACTGAGTACGAAATCCTATTGAGGTGTCCTGATTTTGTGGATGAGTAGATACTGCACATTGACAAAGCATTGTATAATATATTTTCATTCGGTTCTCTGGCCATCACATAAGCCACATGTCTGTGCCCTGAGTTTAGATGGGGTCAGTTTGTGTGGTGCAGTCTGTGATCCCAGTTGTGTTTCATCCTTTCTGGTCCAAGGCATTTTCCACGGAGGCCCAGTAAGTCTCTTGTACACCTTTGAATTTGTAGATAGGATTTCACTCTCTTCAAAGTATCTCAGTTGATTTACATCCAGCCAATTGTTTCTCCATTTTCTTTTTTCATCTCTCAAAAGTACAAAAAATACAAGGTCTGACCAAATGACTTGAAAAGGTTCAGGAATACTTATAAATCCCAAGTTTATTTCTCTTCTTTCCAAAATTGACTCCCTGTCTCTACTCTCCTCCTCAGTTCATAAAGGTCCGGATAATCTGTAAATATTTTCTAAGAATTCTTAAGACATTTCTAACAGCTCTTCAGTGTTTCTGGATCACTTTGTGAGATTACTTAGTACCTAAGCAAAATGTAAGGAGCCCTGGTGATGCAATGGCTGAGTGCTTGGCTACTAACTGAAAGGTCGGTGGTTGAAACCCATCACCCGCTTCGTGGGAGAAAAGACCTGGTGATCTGCTCCCAAAAAGATTAAAAAATACCACTGCCATAAAGTTGACTTCGACTCATAGCCACCCTATAGGACAGAGTAGAATTGCCCCATAGGGTTTCCAAGGCTGTAATCTTTACAGAAGCAGTCTGCCACGTCTTTCTCCTGCGAAGTGACTGATGGGTTCCAACTGTAGACATTTTGGTTAGCAGCAGAGTGCTTAACCATTGCGCCACCAGGGCTCCTCCTATAAGGAGTACAGCCTACAAAACCCTATGACGCAGTCCTACTCTGTCCTATCGTGTTGCTATGAGTTGAAATTTACTCGACTGCACACAACAAGCAAAATGTGTGTCAGCAAGCAACTTCTTTCCTCTTCCCTCTTTTCCTCCTCTCTTCTTCCCGTTTCATTTCTCTCTCCCTCCCTACTTCCTTCCTTGTCTCTTTTACTTATTTATCTTTCTATTTTTTTTGTTTTTGGTTTGATTTTGAAACATTTATTTGTCCCTTTAAATAAATAAATATTTACGTGGTTTTAATATTTTTGTAAAGTTAAAGAGGAAGGCAGTGGAAAGTCTTCCTTACACTGCTGTTTTCCTATCCCATAGTTCCCAGCTCCTGCTGCCATCCTGCAATTATTATTTGCCCCTTTATTTCTTAATATAAAGCTGACCTACAGACTTGTGCATATAAAAAGACCACTTCTCTGTCCTTCAACTTCAGTTTCAGTAAAGTGGCACTAAGATTTATTTGGCTATAAGTAATACATTAATAAAGAAAAGGAAATTGCAGTCATTCATTGTGTGACAGCAGATATATTAATAATAAATCCAAGATATACTGAATCCTTGACAAGAACTTTAATTTCGTATAAAAAGTTATTCTTAATCCAAGTTATTTCCTTATTGGATCATTGTGAAAATCTCTGTGTGAGGGTAAAGGCAGATATGTGAATCTATATAACACCAGAGCTGATTTTTTCCTACAGTCATAACTGGAACATATATGTGAATCAAATTTGATTTCTATTGGTAATCAAATGCTGGAAAGAGACCATTATTGTGATATTTGAATACATTCTGTGCCTATGGAATAGCTTAGCTTTGTGGAAATTGTAGAAAGGTGTCTCCCCCAGGAGAAGTTAATACTTGGAGGATTAGCTTGGCACATATAGGACCTCTTGGTCTAATCTAGGCAGCCCATTCCCTGAGAGCCCTGCATTGTCTGGCGGGTGAACAATGTCCAGAACTTCAGTTTCCCACCACCTCTTAAATTTCATTAATTTTGTAGTTGTTGAGATTATACACAGCAAAACATACACCAATTCAACAGTTTCTACATGTATTATTTAGTGACATTGATTACATTCTTCTAGTTGTGCAACCATTCTCACCCTTCGTTTCTGAGTTGTTTCTCCCCCATTAACATACATTCACTGCTCCCTAAGGTTCCTATCTAATCTTTCAAGTTGCTGTTGTCAGTTTGATCCCATATAGATAGTTCTTAAAAGAGCATACTGCTCAAGGCAGACATTTTTTACTAGTTAAGCTAAACCACTGTATGGTTTTAAGAAGATTTAAGGGGATATTGTTGGTTTAAGGTTTAAAGATTATCTTAGGGCAATAGTTTCAGGGGTCCTTCTAAATTTCATGGCTCTAGGAAGTCTGGATTCCATGAAAATTTGAAATTCTGTTCTGCATTTTCCCTTTTTGATCAGGGTTCTGCTATAGAATCTTCGATCAAAATGTTCAGTAATGGTACTAGTGAACCAACCATCTAGTTCTTCTGGTCTCATGGAAATGGAGGCAGTTGTTCATAGAGGCAATTATCAACACATTCCATATCCTTTTTCTATTCCTGACACTCCTTCTTTCTCTGTTGCTCCAGGCAAATAGAGACCAATTGTTGTGTCTTGGATGGCCACTTACAAGAGTATAACACCTCAGGCACTATGCAAAGAACTAGGAGGTAGAATAGAAGCACTAAATATGCTATTAGGTCAATGAACTGAGATGTCCAATAAAACCATGACCCTAAACCTCCAGACCAAGAAGCCAACTCCATGAGGTTTTTGATTTTACATAAGCAGCCTCAGTGGCAATTTTTTTTTGTCATTGTTGTAAATATATTGATCACACACTTTTGCAAATTCAGCTTTTTATACCTATACAACTTATTGACAGCAATACAATAGGTCGCTGTTCAACTCTACCCTTAATAAATTCAATGCTATACTTGCATCACTGTTACTCCCCCCGACCCTTTTCCCTTCCAATTCAGTTTTTATTAATAGATCTAAGGGTATTCAGGTTATCTATTTCTTCTTGATTGAGCTTTTGTAGTTTGTATCTTTCAAAGAATTTGTGTATTCAATTTAATTCATCATATGTATTGGTCTACAGTGGTGCAAAATATTTCTTTATTTTCTTTTAAAATTTATAGAATCTGTAGTGATGTCACCTCTTTTATACCTGGTATTGGTAATTTATTCTTCTGCCTTTTTTCTTCACCAGTCTAGCTATTTTATTGATCTAATTTTTTAAATTGTTTTTCTGCTTTCTATTTCAGTGACTTCCACTTTTATTTTGATTATTTCTTTTCTTATCTTTTACTTTTCATTTCATTTGCTCTTCTTTTCCAAGTTTCTTAAGGTGGAAAACTAAAGTCATTGGTTTGTTACCTTTCTCTTTTCTCATATAGTGGGTTCGTGGTATAAATTTCCCTTTAATCACTCTTTTAGCTGAATCTTGCAAATTTTTATATTTTGTGTTTTCATTTTCATTTAATTTAAAATACTTTCTAATGTATTTTTTGACCCATAGGTTATTTAGAAGTATATTATTTAGTTTTTAAATATTTGGGAATTTTCCAGATACTTTCTGAGGTCCATTTCTAATTTAATCCCATTGTGGTCAGGGAACATACTTAGTATGTCTTGAGTCCTTTTAAATTTATTCAAAATCATTTTACGGTGCAACATATGGTTCATATTTTTTTTTTTTTAATTTTTCTGTTGTCTTTAAGTGAAAGTTTACAATTCAAGTTAGTCTGTCATACCAAAATTTATAAGTACATTGGTATATGACCCTAATTGCTCTCCTGATAGTGTGACAGCACACTCCTCCTTTCTACCCCGGATTTCCCGTGTTCTTTCAACCATCTCCTGACCCTCTCTCCCATCTCATCTCGCCTTTGGACAGGAGCTGCCCATTTAGTCTCATGTATCTACTTGAGCTAAGAAGCACACTCTTCACAAGTATCATTTTATGTCCCACAGTCCAGTCCAATCTTTGTCTGAAGAGTTGGCTTCTGTAACGGTTTTCATTCTGAGTTGACAGAGAGTCCAGGGGCCATGCTTTCTGGGGTTCCTCCACTCTCCTTCAGACAAGTCTGGTCTTTTTACTAAAACTTGAGTTCTGCACCCCACTTTTCTCCTGCTCCATCAGGGACTCTCTGTTGTGCTCCCTGTCAGGGCAGTCATTGATGTTAGCTGGGTACCATCCAGTTCTTCTGGTCTCAGGCAACATATGGTTCATCTTGATAAGTCAATTTTTTAAATGAATCTTGTGAATTACCACAACTAGTATTTTGTTTCTGTTTTCCTCTTTTTGCATCCCTAAAAAATGATTGGGGAAATATTTAGATGATTTAACTTTTTTTTCATTTATTTATTTTATATTAAAAAAAACTTTGTT
>NW_004443991.1:8267621-8274039 GCF_000243295.1 Trichechus manatus latirostris
AAAATGTGTGTATCAGTTTGGTTAGGCCATGATTCCGGGTATTGTGTGATTTTCCTATATGTTGTAAATCCTACCTCTATGATGTTAATGAGGGAGGATGGGCAGCAGTTGTGCTAGTGAAGCAGGACTCAATCTACAAGACTGGATTTTATCCTGAGGCCATCTCTTGAGATATAAAAGAAAGAAGCGAGCAGAGAGACAGGGGATCTCATACTACCAAGAAAGGAGTGCCAAGAGCAGAACAAGTTCTTTGGACCCAGCGTCCCTGTGAGGAGAAGCTCCTAGTCCGGGTAACATTGATGAGAAGGCCGACAGAGAGAGAAAGACTTTCCCTGGAGCTGATGCCTGAATTTGGACTTTTAGCCTACTTTACTGTGAAGAAATAAATTTTTCTTTGTTAAAGCCATCCCCTTGTGGTATTTCTGTTGTAGCAGCACTAGATGACTAAGACACTCACTAAAATCTTATTTTAAACCATACTACGCTGCTGCAAAAGACCTCTTTAAGGTGTTAAAAAGCAAAGAAGTCACTTTAAGGACTAAGGTGCACCTGATCAAAGCCATGGTGTTTTCGATGGCCTCATATGCATGTGAAAGCTGGACAATGAATAAGGAAGACCAAAGAAGAATCGATGCCTTTGGATTACGGTGTTGGTAAAGAATATTGAATATACCATAGACTGCCAGAAGAAAGAACAAATCTGTCTTGGAAGATGTACAGCCAGAATGCTCCTTAGAAGCAAGGATGGCGAGACTTTGTCTCATGTACTTTGGACATGTTGTCAGGAGGGACAAGTCCCTGGAGAAGGATATTATGCTTGGTAAAGTAGAGGGTCAGCAATAAAAACGAAGACCCTCAATGAGATGAATTGACACAGTGGCTGCAACAATGGGCTCAAGCATAACAATGATGGAAAAGATGGTGCAGGACCAAGCAGCATTTCATTCTGTTCTACATAGGGTCATTATGATGGCACCTAACAACAACAACAACAACATCCTCAAGATACCTGCTAATATTTTGATTGAACATATTTGTCTCTTTTGAATTTGATTTTCTGCTTTCTGTTTTGCAGTGCTATGCCACATTTGTTTATCTTCAATTTTATGTTGACTCCTTTGTGCTCTGTGACTGTTTTAGAAATATAATTCAGCTATAATTCAGGGATTGAATCAATTATTAGTTCCTTTATCTCTCTAGCAAGCATCTTCACTTGGAGGTTTTCAGCTGATTATATTTTCTAATAATTTATTTTTTACTTTTCCTTCATTCATTCACTGTGTCACTGATGTCTATTTTTCCTAAGGTTCAATTCATTTTATTTCTTCAAGGGACATGTCCTTTGGCCTTCCTGTTTAATAGTAGGACTATTTCAAGGAAGATATTTTTATAGTTAGCTTCTTTCTTGTCTGGATTACCTATAATACTTAGAAGAAGCCATTAATGTAACAACAATAGCCCTACTATTCAAGGAAATTTTTTTTCTGGTGAAACTTTAAATATTTTTTAAAAAGTCTGCAAATATTGTGTAATGTTTGAAATAAAGCTTTTATATGAATCTAAGATAAAGCCTATTATTACTCTTCATTGTCTATCAAGAATCCCATATCTTTTATATCTGATATTCATGAAACTTTATTTCTTCTGTATCAATGATAACAAAACCACCACAAAACAGGTGTCCATGAATACAAATACTATAGCTGTGTAAATATATATTACTTATAAAATGTAAAGACAAGCTACAAAAATACAAAATTTGAAGGATGATTCATTTTCTTTTGAAAGTGAGAGTGAGTCATGCATTTGCTTTTATCTCTAGGATCCAGAGAATTGCTGGAGGCAATAACACTTTAGAAAAGAAAGAAAGCTTCTTCAAAAAGATTCACAGACTATATCCTTATTTTTCTTTTTTCGTTTTATTTCATTCACCAGTCAAAATTTTCCTTGGGACTTCCAAACTAATACCAGGAAAACACTTGAATTTACAGCATTATATTAGTGTCTTTTATCCTCAGTTAAGAGATAAAAGGGTTAAATCAGTTACTTCAGGTAACTCTACTTCAGTCACACAGATCAGAAGGGTCACCTTGAGACAGAGTGTTATTACCTTAGATCCCATAAGATTTAAGTGATTAGAAATTGTTTTTTTTTTTAATGTATCTGAAACTTTTAAAAATGATGTTGTCTTTGTTAGCTGCTGGCAAGTTTGTCCCTGACTCATGGTGACCCTATACACAATGGAACAAAACACTGCCTGCTACGTTGCCATCCCCCTGATCAGTTACAGATCGGGCCATTGTGATCCATAGGGTTTTCATTGGCTGATTTTCAGAAATAGATTGCCAGGCCTTTCTTCCTAGTTGGTCTTAGTCTGTAAGTTTTGCTGGAACCTGTTCGTATCATAGCAATACACAAGCCACTGCTGATAGATAGGTGTTAGCTGCACATGAGGAGCATTGTTGGGAGTCTAACCTGGGTCTCCCATATGGAAGGCAAGAATTCCACCAGTGAACCACCAATGTCCTCTTTAAAAATTATACAAATGACATATTTTCATTAGAAATAAGTGAAATGCAGCAAATAAATATTTTGTATAACTCCATCATTAGAAATGACTACTGTTGCTATTTTGGTGTGTTATAGACAGACGGATAGATAACACTCATTTATTTATTGAAGTAGTTAATGCCAATAAGGTCTATTAGATTTACCTAAGTCCCAACATTTTTAATCTTCCCTTTCTTGACACATTATATCCAATCCATGAGCAAATATTGTTGCTTCTACCTTTTAAATATATCTAGTATCTGACCAATTCCCATAAGTACCCCGCTATCCTAGTTTAAATCATTGTTAATAACACAATAGCCTTCAGCCGGTTTCTCTGTTTCTGTTCTCAACTCCATACGTGTTATTCTCCATATCAAAAGCAACCGATCATTTAAAGACATAAGTCAAATCATGTGGCTCTTTTGCTCTCCTCCCTTCAATGGCTTTCCATCTTTCTCACAGTAAAGACAACATCCTTGCAATGGCCTGGAAGACCTTGCAAGATTGGCTCTCAGACATTTGTCTGACTTCAACTCTCTTTCCTCATGTACTTGATTCTAGCTGCACTGGGTGCCTTGTTCTAAAAAATATCAAGCATGGTCCTGCTGAAGAATCTTCACGTACATAGTTCCCTCTCTCTGAAATGATCTCTGCTCAGAAGTGTATGTGCTGGATCTCACTCTTGTTTCAGATCTCTGCTGTAATTTCCCGTCAGACAGGCTTTCTGGGAACAACGATATAAATTAGCACCCTCCCGCCATTCTCCTGCCCATGCTTTCTCTTTGTAGCAGTTATCATTACCTGGCTGATAAATACTTCCTTGTTTTGTTTGTCTCTCCACTTAGTCTGTTTTATTTATCTTTGTTTTTCCGTATCTTCAACAGTGCCTGGCATGTAATAGGTGCTCAGCAATTATTTGTTGAATAAATTGAACTATCAGATACAATGACTTCTTTCCTTCTTCCCTACCTGCCTTCCTTCCTCTTTCTTTCCCTTCTTTTTTCTTTCCTGGCTCTGATAAATATGAGCATGCTTACAAGGAAAAAGTGATAGGATGTTTTAATCACAACTATTCCAGAACTCCTGGAAAACAATCATCCCATACTTAGAAAATTTGGTTATAATTAAGCTATCTGGATTATGGGATGTATTTCTTATGAAAACAATATAATAAAGGCTATGAGATTACAAGCCAGGCCTCCAAAATTCCTGTTTAATTCATGTTTCGACAGAAAGAATATTATGGTATCTTGAGTCCCTGCCCCCATCCCAGTTCCTTAGGGTTCTTGAATCATATCCCACAGCTATCTGAAACCTGAGTTCCCTTGAAATTTGAGCGATGAGGTAGTGTTAAGGGTTTGGTGCCTGGAAGCATGATCTCTTGACTGAGGAATACCTGAACAAGGTTTGAAGAGAGGCTTTTGCACAGGAAAGTAGGGAGGAGCCTGAGAAAACAGTCCAATAGCTGGGGGCAGGGACAGAGCACACCTGGGGAGGGGATGCCTGCCGGCCGGCCACATCAGATGAACATCTTGATACAGGGAGCCTCAGGAGCAGGCTGGTAAATCTCCTACCATCTGTGCTTATTTCCTCAGACATTGGAGCCTAAACAGCTGCTGTTTATCACATCTCGCTCCTCTCATCTGGCAAATCCTGACACCAAGCACAGGTTATTTTACCCTGCCAACGTTCATCAAGATTTGGTGTTCGTTAGGGACAATCTAAACTGGCAATGTTTCTCAAGGTGCAGTTCCCCCAGGATACCAATGCCAGAAATGCCTGGGGGGAATGTAGTAAGTGCTGATTCCAGAGACCGACAGGTGGAGTCAGAATCTCCAGGGTTGGGGCCGACAATTGGCAGGTAATGGTATTCCAAGTATTATTTAAGGTCATCAAAATTTGAGAACCACTGAAGAGTTACAGGCAAATTGTTAACTTGCTGTATTGCATAGTTTTAATTGTAGCTGCCTCCTTCCCTCCCTCCCGTCATCCCTCCTTTCTTCCCTTCCTTCCTTTACTTTCACCATTTAGGTTCTAAGTCAGGATATTAAAATAATATGTGTATTTTACTAGAAAAATCAATTAGTATTCTGTTCGTTGATGTCTCCACAAGCAGCTGTTAGAGTGAGGAACACTGAAGAGACCGCAGCAGCTCGGGGCGATGCAGAGCAGCTGGCAAAAGGAAGAGGCAGCACTTGAGAGGGGTTCCCACAGCATCTGAACAGGGAAAACAAGGACAACAGGGTGGGGCAGCAGTCCTGGTCAGAGGTGCTAGTTGCAGTCTCACCACCAGGGAGGAGGAAGACACACAGTCCCTTTTAGAAAGAGGGTGAAAAGCTGTGGAAAGAAAAGCTGGAACAAACATGTTTGATGTATGTCCCACTTGTCTAATGTTTTTACAGTCTGTTTACATTTAGAAGCACTGAGGCAGAAGGGCTCCTTAGCAGGAGCAGCGGCCTCCAACTTGCACATCTGCAGGGCCTCAGTTAGATGATAAAAGCTCCTTAGCCTCAAGAAGGTCAGATCAGTTGGTTAGAAGAAACATTTATTTTTTTTCCTTTCTTCTAGGGCTAATAGTACCAAGCAGTATAGATAAAGAAAGTAATTTTTTCTAGCCAGAAATAGAAAATTGGGTTTGGAAGAAACATTCAAATCCATTCCAATGGAGTCACTCTGATTGCTAGAATTTCTAAGTGTTGTGTGTGATTCTAAAACAGACCTTCTGTTTGACAGTTCCTTCAAATTTTGCATTATTGCACCAATGCCTTTTGATGTATGAGCTTTATCCAAGCCCCTTAGGCATAATTTAGACAATGAGATGAAGCAGGAGCAAAGGCAATAATTCTTGCTCCTTATTGACGCAGGAAGAAATCCAATTTCAAATGATTCGGTTATCTATGGGGGCTTCTCCTTGCCCTATCACCTAGCTTTCTTGACCTCAATCCTACTTCCTAAGTGCAGCCCAGGCAGCCTGTCTGAAGATTGTCAGTTTAGGGTTTATCCCAGGAGATTCATTACTAACAACCAAGGATCATGTGTAAGTGGCTAAGACTAAACTTTGGGCAAACCATGACTACACAGCTGAGGTCAAGAGAGACTTCTGTGTAGAAGCGCATCGCCCCAGAGCACCCAGCTTACCAAGTCATTGATGCAGGGGATTCACATGCGTCACTGCCTCTTGACAGAGCCTTCAATGACAGCAGTTCTTGGACAGGACAGGCTTGTAGGCAGGGTAGGGAAACCATCATTCCTTAGCTTTCATATATTGGACTTGGCTGATTTCTGTTTGAAGGCTATACAATCCTGATGCTATTTGGCTACATTTGGACAGTTTAAACATTTTAAAACAAAGATAATTAGCAAACTTCTTGCAAGAATGTTTGTTCTGTGTAGGATTTGTAGACAGACAAATTATCATGAGTTAATGTGAGGTGGGGGCAGAGTGTAGGGGCAGAAGTGATACTATAATAGGACATTAAATATGTTAATGTAATTCATTCTATTCCATTCAATTCAATGTTTATTTAGTTCCTACACCATGTTAGGTATTGTTGAGCACTAGAGATATAGGATGGTTATGTATTTTTTTCAAGGAACTTAGAGTCGCTGTAGGGGCCAGGGAAACTGACACATAAACAATTACAATAAATGAAAAATGCATTAAAAGAGGTCTTTTCTTGCATTTTTAAACAATTGCTTCTCTACCTTTAAGCTAGAAGTTAAAAACTTTTACGTTTTTAACATATTCTTTCCAAGATTCCTGTCTCAGTTAGTAAAATTCCGATCTTTTCACTTTTCTAGCCTCGAAAACTTTGAGTCATTTCAATTCCTCCCTCTTTCTTTTTCTTTTTTTTTTTTTTTTAAT
>NW_004443991.1:8274147-8326135 GCF_000243295.1 Trichechus manatus latirostris
CACTCTCTGTCTCTTTATGGGTGCATTGAGTCCATTTACATTCAGTGTAATTATTGATAGATGTGAGTTTGTTGCTGTCATTTTGTAGTGCTTTTTTTTTTTTTTTTTTTAATATCTCCTTTCCATCAGATGCCGAGTTCTACTTACCTCTATAGTGTCTCTTGTACTATTTCCTTTCTTCCATTTCTAAAGCTAATACTCTAAAGCAGGTCCTATCACTTCTTGCCCAGATGACTGGATTAATTTCCCAATTAGTTTGTTTCTCTGTCCTGATTTTCTCTCTAATCCATGTATGTGTTGCTATTTGAAAAATCTTCCTAAAGAATTGTTTTGATTAATAGTCCTCTTCTAACTGAAAGGTGGGCCATTTGAGTCCACTCAGAAACACCTCTGCAGAAAGGCCTGGTGATTTCTGGAAAATCATTCATTGAAAACTTGATGGAGCACAGTTCTACTCTGAAACACATGGGCCCCCATGAGTCAGAATCAACTTCACAGCAATTTATTTGTTTGTTTGTTTCTCGCCTAGAAATTTAATTCCTAACCTCTCTCCAGACCTCTTGGACTGTTTAAAAGCAGTGGTTCCTGAAAGTGTGGTCCCCGGACCAGTCTGTCAGCATCACCTGGGAACTTAGTAGAAGTGCAGATTCTCAGGCTTCATTCCAGACCTACAGAATAAAAAACTCTGGGGTAGGGCCCAGCTATCGGTATTTTACCAAGTCCTCCAAGTGATTCTGATGTGCTAAAATTTCACAAGCACTGCTCTAAACCTTAACAACCCACCTTTTGCAACTTACCATATTCCACTTTCTCTGCATTTAGACAAATTTGATTATAGCTTTCTATATTACCTCCATATTTTGCTAGCCCTTTTTCCACATTTCCTTTGCCTAGAAGAAATCTTTTTCTATCTACGTCTTTTGGATTCCTACCAATTCTTTAAGGCCCAGCTCAAATGCTACAGTCTATCAAAGGTCTTTTCAATCCCTCCAATATTGACATTTTGGGCCAAATGATTCTTTGTTGTGGGGGGCTGTCCTAGGCATTATAGGATATTTGGCAGCATCTCTGGCCTCAACCCAGTAGATGAAAATAGTACCCCCGGTGGTGACTACCAAAAATGTGTTGAGACATTGCCAAGTGTTGACTGGGGGGAGAGTTTCCCTTTGCTGAGAACCATTGGTAGACCCAAGGACTTCCTAGCATTTACCCACATATCCCAAAGCCAGACTAAATCTCTCCATTCTCTGTGCTTCTATAGAGATTGGACCTTTATTATTTTGCTTAAGTGTCATTGTGCTAACTTCAGATGGTTATAGTGATGTTTGTGCACATATTGCATTCTCTGTAGAAGATAGGAAACCCTGGTGGTATAGTGGTTAAGAGCTATGGCTGCTGATAAAAAGGTTGACATTTCGAATCCACCAGGCGCTCCTGGGAAACCACATAGGGCAGTTCTACTCTGTCTTATAGGGTTGCTATGAGTCGGAACCGACTCGACGGCAACGGGTTTGGTTTTTTTTTTTTTTAATAGACAGTAAGAAAGCTGAATTCAAGGTAGAGATACATTCCCTCTAATCCACTCAAGGTAGACTTTTTAAAAAGTGTGTTTCAACAAGCGAGTGTAAATTGACATCATGGGAGAGCTACCTGACTAATGCAGTAATGGAAGCCGAAGAACATTTTGAGACTTCCTCTACTGTTCCCATACATGGTCTGTTTGCAAATTGCTGCTAAAAGGTAGTTGAAATTTAGGATTAATGTGAATTTAAACACAGTCTCTGATTTTTCCCAGTTCTAGATCAGAATCAGGGAGTTCTATTGTTTTCAAGAATTAAAAAAAATAAGTTAATATACGTAAAATTCTTCTACAAACTCTAAAGATGTGTGAATATGTAAAACATGGACTTCATCTTTTGTGATGCTACTTTATGCAATTTGTTCATTTACTTATTCAAAAAACTAAACACCATGTTCCAGCTGCTACAGACTTTGGCGTAGTTAAGATTCTCTAGAGCAGAATGGATAGACTGAGAGTAGGCAGGGGCTGTTACTCAGCCTTCTTTAAGTATGAAACTGATCCTTGGAGTAGGAACAGACCCCTCATATGTTCGGGGAATTAAATTTAGCCAAGTGAGCAGAGCCTGACAGCTAGGGCACAGAGCATCCAAAGAAAATTGTAATAGTAGCTGGTAGAAAGCGTAAAGGAATCCAAAGAAGAGGAGTAGAGTTCAACTGAGTGGCTAGTGGGACACAGTCATAGGGCTTCCAGGAACAGGAGACGTTTAGAAATCCAGGCAGTTAACTGACATCAGAGATGTCTTTCAGCAGGTAGGAATTTCCCCACTCCTCTTTTATGTGTAGAGAAACTGGCAAACAAGTTATGGCCCTAAAGACTTTCCAGGACAGTAACACAGATCAGGAAACACATGACAGATTGAGGCTTGACTCTCTAAAGAACAAGGTAGGTAATGAGTAAAACAGGGACTTTTTTGTTATAACAGTTGTTAGAAGAATTGCTGAGCAATAGTTCTAAGAGTGACTTTTACAGAGTGGACACGGGAGTCAGAGAATCATATTAACTGAATGAACACGTGCCTGCCTAGTACTTGATGATGTGGCAGTGTTCATCTAACCTATTCTTTTTCAGAGGAGAAAATAATTAGCTGCCGACATCTGGTTGGTCTTTCCAGAAAGTGTCTTGGTAATTTCTAAAATCCCCACTAACGGAGTGTGTCTTGGTATCTAGAGCTGCTATAACAGAAATACCACAAGTGGATGGCTTTAACAAAGAGAAATTTATTCTCTCAGAGTCTAGGAGACTAGAAGTCTGAATTCAGGGCACCAGCTCCAGGGGAATGCCCTCTCTTTCCGTCAGTTCTGGGGGAAGGTCCCTGTCATCAATCGTCCCCGGTCAAGGAGCTTCTTAGCGAAGGGGCCCTGGGTCCAAAGGATGTGCTATTCTCCTGATTCTTATTTCTTGGTGGTATGAGGTCCCTGTGTATCTCTGCTCACTTCTCTTTTTTATATCTCAAAAGAAATTGAGTTAAGACACAACCTAATCTTATAGATTGAGTCTTGACTTGTCAACATAACTGCTGCTAATCCCAACTCATTTACATCAAAGAGGTAGGATTTACAACACATAGGAAAATCACCTTAGATGACAAAATGGTGGACAATCACATAATACTGGGAATCATGGACTAGCCAAGGTGACACACATTTTTGGAGGACACAATTCAATCCATGAAAGAGCGCTTCCTTTTTTTTCTCTCTTTTTTTAATAAGTACCAGAAAAATTCTAATTTTTATTTGCTCAAAGCACTTTATGCAATTAATATATTTTAATTCTTGATTTAAAAGGAAAATATCAGCCTCTGTATGGAACCTAAAATATTTTTAAGGATCACTCTTAAATATCATAAAATTGAATTATAAATAGTCATATTGGACTTATTTAATAATAATATTTGTCTCTTGAGATCTTTGAACTACTAATAAGCATGTTTCTGAACTAGTCTTCCTATTTGTAACAGGAAATTGTTTTCATCCACACACTGCTTTCTTCCTTTACAATAACATCAACAGAATACCACTGGACTTCACTGTTCTATTTGCTTCCACTTTCCTGTGCTCTGCTACCTCGTCACCTGTCTCTTTAAATAACTGGGGATTGTTATCACCATCTCCTTTTCCCTGTGTCACAGAACTTAAGAAGGTGGTTCTTTTTTTTTTTTTTTTTTGACTTCATCTTTTTTTATTGTTGTACTTTAAGTGAAAGTTTACAATTCAAGTTAGTCTCTCATACAAAAATTTATACATACATTGTTATCTGACCTTAATTGCTCTCCCGATACTGTGACAGCACACTCCTCCTTTCCACCCCTGATTTCCCGTGTCCATTCAACGAGCTCCTGACCCTCTCTGCCTTCTCATCTCCCCCACAGACAGTAGCTGCCCATTTAGTCTCATGTATCTACTTGAGCTACTCTTCACGAGTATCATTTTATGTCCCATAGTCCAGTCTAATCTTTGTCTGAAGAGTTGGCCTTGGGAATGGTTTTAGTTCTGGGTTGACAGACAGTCTGGGGGCCATGCTTTCTGGGGTTCCTCCAGTATAAGTCAGTCAATTAAGTCTGGTCTTTTTACTAGAACTTGAGTTCTGCATCCCACTTTTCTGTTGCTCCATCAGGGACTCTCTGTTGTGCTCTCTGTCAGGGTGGTCATTGGTGGTAGCCGGACACTATATAGTTCTTCTGGTCTCAGGCTGATGGAGTTTCTGGTTTATGTGGCCCTTTCTGTCTCTTGGGCTAATACTATCCTTGTGACATTGGTGTTCTTCATTCTTCTTTACTCCAGGTGGATTAGGACCAATTGATGCATCTTAGATGGCCACTCGCTAGCTTTTAAGACCCCAGATGCTACTCACAAAAGTAGGATGCAGAACATTTTCTTAATAAACTTTGCTGTGCCAACGGACCTAGATGTCCCCTGAAAGCATGGTCCCCAGACCCCCATCTCTGCTACTCTGTCCCTCCAAGTGTTTCATTGTATTCAGGAAACTTATTAGCTTTGGTTTAGTCCAATTGTGATGATTCCCCTGTAGTGTGTGCTGCCCTTCCCTTCGCTTAAGATAATTCTTGTCTACTATGTAGTTAGTGAATAACCCTTTCCCTCCCTCCGCACCCTTGTAACCATCAAAGAATGTTTTCTTCTGTGTTTAAACCTTTTCTTGAGTTCTTATAATAACGGTCTTATACAATATTTGTCCGTCTATGACTGACTAAATTCACTCAGCATAATGCCTTCCAGACTCCTTCATGTTATGTTTCACGGATTCATCGTTGTTTTTCATGGTTGTGTAGTATTCCATTGTGTGAATATACCATAATTTGTTTATCCATTTGTCCATTGACGGACACCTAGGTTGTTTAGAAAGTGGTTCTTAAAGAGGGGAAAAAAAAGGCATCGAAAGCCTGATAAAAATGCAGATACCTGAGCCATAACCCCTTCAAGATTCTGATTTAGGGGGTCTGTTACTCAATCTTTTTTTAGTATGAGATATATACTGGTCACGGCCCAGGGATTTTCATTTTCACCAATGACACGAAGTAATTTTGAGGCAGGAGGATGGTAAACCATGGTTTGAGAATGATTGATATAAGGAACGGTCCTAGTTTCTACTTTGCTAATAATGTGTAGCACAAAAACACTAAAGGCTTTGGTATAAACGTCCTGTAGACAGAGAAGATGACTTAAAAGAGGAGAACAAATAATCTTAATCACTAAATTTACTCCCCACTCTTTCCTTCCTCCTCTGAGCCACTCTGTTTCCTCCTTTTTTCTTCTTCGTTCGCAGCTTCTCCCTGCAAAAAAGAGCTATTGGAAAAGTCTTAATTTAGTAGTCAGTTAAAGAGGACTCCCTCACTTCAATTATTTCCAATATCAGTTCAATTATTCAATTTTGGTGCCAATATATAACTTCTTTGAATTGTTAATTAATTAACCAACAAACCAGTTGTCATCAAGTTGATTTCAACTAATGTCGACTCCATGTGTGTCAGAAATGTGCACCATAAGGTTTTCAATGGCTGATTTTTAGGAAGTAGAGAGCCAGGCCTTTCTTCCAAGGCACCAATGGGTAGGCTCGAACCACCAACCATTCGGTTAGCAGCTGAATGGGTCAACTATTTGTGCCACCCAGGGATTCCTAATTAAGTGAAGTTATAGGTGAAATTCACAATTAAAAAAAATGGCAATTTATATATTTTATTTTTTAGCTTGCTTGATGTTTTGCAAGAAAGTTTTGCATCTTATTGTTGCACAAATTCAACATTCCTAAATTGAATGAGTGGGAGGAAAATATTTCAGTGAGTAAACCCAAATGGTTACTTGTAGGAAAAGAGGAGGAAGATTCCTGAAAACTGTGCTCCTAATGTGAGCATGGTGCAAGGCCAAAGAATGAGTAACACGTCCGAGAAAAACAATCAGCAGCAAGCAAAGTCAGAAAGAGATTAGCAAAGGACAATCACAGACATAGAGACTACACAGGAGACTGAGAAATGTTGAGGACAGTTTATAAGCCTACAGAAAAATATAGAGAGAGATATGAACGGTACTCCAAAGCAAAAAAAAAAAAAGTATTCACTGGGCTTGAAAGAATATTGTAAGTACTAACAGATAAGAGAAAGAAAATGTCATCTCTAAGAACAATAAAAAGTGTCTCTCACAGAGTTGTGTCTTCTAGTATCACCAAAATATGTGCTAGCTATGTAAAAATAGCCAAGACACTGGGGTCTTTGGTAAGTTCCATCACTTCAGCCTTGGCATCTCAAAATGCCCATCAGAATTACTCCAGTTACAGTTCCCTTCCATTCCATCCTGCGCCTGTCACTCTGTCTAGAAATCTTGGCACAGCAGCAGTCAGGCTTCCACAGACAGGCAGCAGGGCAGGAGGAGCACACAAGAGTTAATTTACTGCAGCCAAACATTAGACAGCCGTGCAATGCTGGAAGATTAATTTCTTGCCAACAAACTCACAGAGGAGCTTTTGTGATGACTTGTCTTGTGGGGCATGATAAAAGTTCATGGTCATACTATCTACTGTCAGTGGGGGGTGGGTAGAAGGTAGGAGAATATACCATCTGGTACTCTGCAAAGAAACTGCGAGGCTCTCACTGTGCCCTTCCAACATGCTAGGCAATGTGTTAAGCATCTTACACATTAATATTTCATTTAATCCATGCAAGTCGGTACAGTGGTTATCACCATTTTACAGATACAAGGTTTAATAGCTTGCCCAAAGTCATATTGATTTTTAAAACGGCTTTCAAAAAACCCTTTGCCATTGAGTTGATTCCGATTCACAGCGACCCTATAGGACAGAGTAGAACTGCCCCATAGGGTTTCCAAGGAGCTACTGATGGATTCGAACTGCCTACATTTTCGTTAGCCGCTGAAGTCTTAACCACTATGCCACCAGGGCTCCAGCTTTATTTAATAATTAAAATTGACATAAAATAAACTGCACATATTCAAAGGATACAATCTGGTGTGTTTAGACATGTGTATACATCTGTGAAACTACCGGCACAATCAAGATACTGAACATACCCACTGCCCACCAAAGTTTCTCATGCCCCTTTGCAAGCCCTCTGTCCTACCCTTCCCTGCAAACCTCCCTTTTCCCACATACACACATATCCCCATGTGCAGTGCAATGACTTACTTAATATGGCCCTTCTAGCGATGGTCTTTGTGACTCACACAAAATGATTGAGTGAGACTATACAGATAAGTTATATGGACCTGTGATTGTTGGGGTTATGTGTCAACTTAGCTAGCCCATGATTCCCATTGTTGGGTGGTTGTCCTCCATCTTATGTGTTGTGGTCCTGACCTCTACATGTTGATAAGGCAGGATTGGTGTAGGGTGTGTCTTGTGTTGCAGCCTTGCAGGAAGATGTGACTCAAGTCCTACCCTTACTAAAGTTACACCCTTCCCTGGGGTGTGGCCCGCATATAAGATCTATGTGTGTATCCTGGCGAGGCTCTCTCTCTCTGCTTCTGGATCCTGCATCCTGTTTGTAATCAATTGACTTCCAGTTCTTGGGACTTGAGCCAGAGGCCTGCTGTCTGACCTGCTGATTCTGGGATTCTCCAGACTCTACAGCCCCTTGGGCTGCTGCCCTATCATGTGACCTGATTCACCAGCTTCTGCAGCCTTGTGAGCCAGCAGACTGTGGTCTGAACCGCTTGTTTGGTTCGCACCCCCTGCAGCCACGTGGGTTGGGAGAAGCCTATGCTAGACTCATGAATTTGGGACTTGCCAGGCTCCACAACCTTGGGAGCCATTTCCTTTATATGGTTCTGGTTGTGAGTTTTGTGAGACATTGCAGAGAATTAGGGAACCCAAAGACAGGGCGGAGAGTACTGTGGAGAGAGGGAGTGGTTGATGTTAGAGATGATGGTGTGGCACAGCAACTTGGAAAAGCTGAACATTTGGGACACCTTTAACCTCTGGCCTCATAGGAACCAGCTTTGTGCTGATCCTTATAAAAGAAATCATTTGTTTACCAGGCGACTACTGATCTGTGTTCTGCCACTATACATTAGCTTGTACTTCCTAGAATTTTATGTACATGGAAACATACAGTATGTACTTTTACTTTGACTTCTTCCACTCAACATAATTATTTCAAAATTAATTCAGTGTGGCATGTATTGTCCATTCCTTTTTATTGCAGAGTAGTATTCCATTGTATAGATATACCATAATTTGTTTATTCGTTCACCAGTTGATGAACATTTGTCTTGTTTATAATTTTTAGCTATTACAAATAAAGCTGCTATAAATATTTTTATACAAGTCTTTGTATGTACCTATGCTTTTATTTCTCTTGGGAAAATACCTAGGCATGGAACGGATGGATCATATGGCAGCCATCATGTAGTTGGATCTTGTTTTTCACCTGAACTGATAATTTTTGCATTGAATTTGAGTGTTTAGAGCATTTATACATTTTACTTAATGTGATTATTAATTATTATGCATATTACTTAATGTGATTATTCATACAGTTAGGCTTAAGTCTATCATCTTGCTTTTTGTTTTCCATTTGTCCAATTTCTCCTTTGTTCCTTTTTCTTCTTTTTTTATGGATTAATAATTTTTATGACTAAATTTTATCTCTCTTCTTATTATCTATACGAGGGCAATAGTAGCACTTGCCTCTTTTGTTTCCCATCTCTCAGGGATCAATAACATTTGTTGCCAGATCTCCAGGGTAATGAAAACCATCATTTCATATGCTTTTTCTGGTTTTAATGGTTGTTGCAGGCAGGAGAGTACATCCAGTCCCTATTATTCTATCTTGGCTGGAAACTTATGTCTATCTGTTACATTGATTTTAAGTAGCACATTGGAACTGGAAGCCGCGTCTCTCTAAACCCCCGCATTACACTGAAAAACACCCTCAGATTGAAGGGGCCTAGATCTCCACTCCACTGCCTGCCACTGTGACTTTTATTAGCAAAAAAATTGGCTCTTAGAGTTTAATTTTAATATTACTGTCTTCTATATAAATATGTATGTCAACACATAGCACTCTATTTCCTAACTCCCTCTTTAAGTACAGCCCTGGTTTTATGTTGAATGTGATTAATAGATAAGTGAAAGAAATTTGTTTTGAATTCATGCCATTTTATGGCTCTTTTAGGGGTCTAGTTAACAAAAATAAATGTTAGAAAGTTTTTATAAATGGCGTTACCTATTAGTCATCCAAAAAAAGAAAAATTGCCTAAAGAAGAAAACAAAGAGAGAAATTGGTTAAAAATTAACATTTATCAAACACATGCTGCCAAAATATCTGTAAGAAACCAGAATTTATTATGCAAATATTATGAATGTTTCTTAAATTCAGATATAATTTTCATCAAACAGACTTAAGAACCTATTTTTTAAGAGTCACTGTCATGGTTGCCACTCACTGAAACATGAACATAGTGTGTCTTTTTTGGAGGAGAAACACACACATATCAAGAATCCTCTCATTGTTTGAGTTCCATATGCCTCTGTAAGTGAATTTATAAAAATGGAAAGTGTCTCCATTTCCATGGAAACCCCAATAACAGGTACATCTGAGCCCAGGCTACCACTGTAATCACACACGGATTTTTACGTGTTCATAGATCTGGAAAGCATTTTCAAATAGCATTACCTCTCTAAGGACATCTCTCTTATTTAACGCAGTGAGGGTACTACAGATAAGCTGTTTATTACAGCCATCACTGATTCTTTTGCGGAAGTTGCTAAGGAGTTACCTTTGAAAAATATGTATCTTTTTCTCCATTAGAGTAATTGAAGCATTTAGTTCAAAAACAAAAACAAACAAACAAAAAACAAAGAACAAAAATAAAATGAAATTGGTTAACTCCATCCTCAAAATGTCTAAAAGGACCGATCTTCGTGGCCGAAATGCAGCTGAATTGTGGAGATGTTCTGGAATGGGAGTTAGAAGACCTCTGTTCAATTCTCTCCAACACTTACTAACTGTATAATCTTAGGTAATTGCTAAGCCTCTCTGAAACACACTGTTGATAGGAAGATAAAACAAGGTAACAGATATGAAGACATTTTGAAAACTTTAATCATGACAGAAGGAACCATCATTTTGTTAGAAATCACTTGTTTTTCTCATTTCAGTTTATATAGGTTGGTGGTTTGAACCCATCAGCGCCCAGTCAGAGAAAGATGTGGCAGTCTACTTCCGTAAAGAGTACAACTTTGGAAACTCCATGGGGCAGCTCTACTCTGTCCTACAGGGTCACTATCAGTTGGAAGCGACTCATCGGCAATTTGGTTTGCATGGTAAAAGTATGACTCACTGGCCAGGTGTCCCATTCATTCCCCCGCAAATTCCCATTCTTTCGCTTTAATTTAGTGTGAGAGTACATGCTTGTGCATGTGTGTATGTGTGTGTGTGTGTATACACTTCTTTATAAATCAAAGGATGTGTTGATGGTGGAATTTAACTCAAAATGATTCTGGAAATCTTTCCACCTGACTTCCTTTTTTTCCTATTGGCCATGTTTATTTCTTCCTCCATTGTATATGTTGTTCTGCCTTTTGCTAACAAGTCCTAGTCCTCCCACTTTTTCTATCCCTTTACAGATTTTATGTTTCCTCCCAAGCTGACTAAAATCTCACCTCTTTAATGAAAACAGATTTTACATTTCTGGTTAGTGATAAATTTTCCTTTCTTTGAATTCCTTGCAGACTTACGGTAAGTGCAGCTCAGTTTTACACATAGTATTTACTTATTCTTTTCTCTTCCCAACCTGATTATCAAGATATTTCTCTTGAGAAGCTTTCATATGTATCAACCACTGGATAACACACTCAGAAGTCCCTTAGACACTTTAAACTCAGTAAAAGCATGTAATTTCCCCAAGTCCATTTTTCTTTCTTATTCCCTGTCTTACTGAATAGTACAAACTCCAAGTTGAGAAACCTCAGAGACATGCTTTATGTCTCCATTACTTTTACCTTCCTTTGAGGATAAAAATCAATACTTTTTAGCATGATGTGCAAGGCCCTTCATTATCTGACTTCTGCATCTTTCCACGATTCCTTCTTGACTCCATATTCCCTTGACCTACTGCTCTACTACTGTTCTGCTCTTGAGAGACAAACTCTTCAAAATATTTTTCTTTCTCTCCATCTCCACTTTCTCACTTCTCACTCTTCTCTATGTTCCAAATGTTTTTCAACAACCAATATAGAATGAAACAGCCCTTAATAAGGCATAATTTACATGTTAGAAAGTTTATCATACTCTTCTTAAGTTCTAATCTTTTTGCTCTTTCATTAGATTCAGTGTATCACTGCCCCCTTCCTGAAATATTATCTGGCTCTGACTTCCATGAAAATACTTTCTCTTGATTTTCTTTATATCTAACTAGTTGTTCCTTTTCTAAATTTTTTTCTTCCAACTCATCTTTCCTTAGTCTAACGTGAAATGTTGAAGATTTGTAAGGCTCTTGCCAAGGCCCCCTTCTCTTTTTATTCAACATTTTTTCTTAGGTGATCTTATCCACTCCCTTTTATAACCTTTTTATCATTTATCCTTTGATAACTCCCAAGTTTACATCTTCATGTTATAAGTCTTCTTTAAGTTCCCAACCAAATAGCCTACTTAAAATTCCTACTTGGATATCTCCAGGCACTTCAACTTGATACATCCAAAAGAAAATAATTACTTTTCTTCCAACGCCTCTTCATTTCCAGTGTTCCCCATATCCGTAAATGATGAATGACCCATTTACTGAAGAGTGACTACTAAACACTTTTATATTTCTCACTCTTCACATTCTATCAATCATTGAGACCTGCTGATGACTGCTTCTAAATATTCTTTGACTTTTTCCACTACCAGCTTATAGCTACAGTCCTGGTTTATGGCATTATGTGACTCACTGAAATAGCATTTAAAGTAGAATGCCATATCTACTCTTGTTCAAATACAGCATATTCACCATACTGTGACTGAGTGATCTTTCAAATTTGGAAACTGGATCATGTCATTTCTTTAGTTTAAAATCCTCGTATGACTTCCAAATGCTCCTAGAATTAGGCCCAAAGTATTAATTAGGCCTGTAAGGCTTTGCATGAGCTGACTTTGACTTTTCTCCTTCATTTGATCTCATGCCTCTCTGCCCTGCTCTCAGAGCGCTAGCCACCTTCATACTCTTCTGGTTTTTCAGAGGTGCTGGCATGTGATCCTTCCTGCCTCAGGCTCTCACACACCATGTGCACTTTGACTGGGATGCTCAGTCTCTACCCCTTGACCCTTGTCTTCTGTTAGATAATTCCTGCTCATCCTAAATTAATCACTCTTTCAAACTCTAGACCAGCTTAGCCACCTCCCAGCACCTTGCTTTAAGAGTACCCACACTTTTCCTTTGTTGCATTTGTCATTATTATAACCGTTATTTATTTCTGTAATTGCCTGTATAAATTTTACTTAAACTGATATGCTTTAAATTTCATAAAAGCAGGGATTCTCTGGTTTTTTCACTATTTTGTCTCCAGCATTATCAAGGGTGTTGGCCTGTTGTCATTACTTAATATATGTTTCTTGAATGAATGAATAAATATATACATGCATAAATTTCCTCTAGCCCAGAAGTGCATATCAATTTGCCCGTTCTGAACCATATCATATTTCCTCTAATCTTAGCACCTTGGCACCTTTGCACATACTGGTCTCTGTGCTTAGGTGCTCCCACCACCTTCATTTGCTGTTTACCACCAACTGCTCTTTCAGTACTTGGTCTTGCCTCTAAGAGGCTTTCTATGACTGTCCACCAACTGATTTCTCATCTCCCACTCTGCTGACCCATGTCTCTCATATGCTGAGTGTTTCTGCACCCAGAGCACCAGAATGATAATTTCTACCCTAGCCCCTTTCTCGATTTTGTGTTTGGTTACTTATAACTTCTTTCTCTGCTCAATTGTAAGTTCCTAGAGGCCAAACTGTGCCTTTTACATCTGCATCTTCAGAGTCTAATAATATACTTGGTATTTGGATAATAGCCAAAACATAACCATAATAATAGATTTTAATAATCAGTAATAATTATTAAATGTGCAAGCTTCTTGACAGCTGGGACAATGTATTTGACATTGCTAACATCTTCCACTGGGTGTGGTGCAGTTTTGAGTAATAGATGCTCTGTTAATATTGCATGGTTAATTATTCATTTCTTTTATACCTGTGAACACTTCTTGTTCTAGTCTTCACTCCATGGACCATTCTCCCCTGTATTGCAAAAAACTCTATCCAAGAGAAAAGTTTTTCAGGAAGAGAAGTACCAAGGAGTAAAAAATGGAACCGCTAGTAATCTAGAGATTTATACCCTTAACAATTTTTCTATATAAAAAGGCTCAATGAAATAGTGAAGCTAGGCAGACTTTTGAGGTGCACCTATGTACCTCATTCTACCTGAAAAAGTACCTTTTTAAATTTGATAAACTCTTCATGAAAGTTAGTAATTTAAATACAAACTGGTAGAAATGTCCATTCTTTGCATGACCATATATATTTTCATGGCAGATCTTAGCTGTCTATTTTAGTCTCTATTTTGTATCCCTTTCCATTGGCGGGGGGGGAGGAGAAAAGAACCAATATACCTGGGTTGTAAGGTTTTAGCACTAAATGTTCTGCTTATAGTTTAATCTTGACAGTAATATATATGTGAGTTATATACATATACAATGTTTTAAAAGTCACTTGCAACTCAAGGCACTATGCATTATGGATCTCTTTGCAGGAATATTTGAAATCCGTAGAAAACACTTAGTGAAAAAGCCCATACTTGTAAACCAGAATTTCTTATCTTGTAATATATTATTATGCATATTGTTTTGGTTGTTTTTTGAATAAATGCCCAGGTATACAATACCTGTGTTAAATTTGCCAAGAGGGTTTTAACAAGTTCCAAAATCTTCTGATTGATGGCTCAGTAGTATCTTTTGTTCTTGCCTCTAGTAACCTGAGACCATTTATGATGGCTAAGGATATCTAACATTCACTGTTTGAAAATAAAAGTTGTTGATAAAATAATTTCAGGTCCTTAGTGGGTTGACTAGACATGCAATTCTATAGTGAAACATGAAAATTAATTGCTTTTAAAATGTGAAATAATTGAGATTGATAGATTTCAGTAGGGTGATTATCTAAAAATGTTTCTTTATAACTTGAACATTATTCATTCAGCGGATCAAATATGATACCTATAATCCTTAGAGAAAGACTACTGAAAATGTAAAATATAGCCCTAATGATTTCTTAAATAACAATAATTAATTTTTAAATTTATTAAGACAGTTTGTAAACAAAGATATGTTAAAATAATAATCTAAACATTATTTTTAAAAACTCAGTGGCAACTTCCTGCACAACTAAGGAATGAATTTGATTCCACTCAATGGCAATATAACTTGGCTAGAACTTTTCTAGGCCTTTTCAGGTATTTTCCATTGAGGGCTCTGACCTTTAGCCAACTCAAGAATGAAATCCCCAAAGTGCAGACATTTTTTTCTCTCTTCTTTCCTACCCTGTACAAAAATCCAAATCAAATGCTTGCCCCAGATGGTCCATGCTGCTATTTCATAGAAGGCTGGATTTTTCTGGCTCCTGTACATTTGTAATAACTTCTAAATGGGCACAATTGGCCTGAATTAGTGTGAAACATACTGGTTCCTTGAAAAATGTTCCCTTTGAGGCACTTTCTTTACTAGAGGAGTTGATATTAAATGGGTCTAGTTATTTGATGTTATTAATAGGATTTTAATGTAGAGTCAAATGTTACACAGATCTTGCTCATAGGTCTCAGACGGCCCTTAAAAAAGACCCTCATAAGACCAGCGATATAAATGAATTGTTAAAAAAAAAAATTGCTTATGGGTCAATTCCGGATTCATGGCCACCCCACGTGTGTCAGAGTGAGGAAAACATATTCCTTTCTTCTCTCCTAATAGAGGGCCTTACTTTCATCTTTCAATTTTCTTGTTCATAGGAACCTACTAGGCACAGAGACAGAGAACTCCCAGGAATGTCACCTGTAATACACTAACCATATTGGCTTTAAGCAGAAGAGCAAGAGATATTGATGTGGACTAGAGCTGTACAATTGGGATGAAAAGAGGCGTATCAGCATCAGATGTTTTACTCCTTCTTGATGCAATCCTAAAATCACTTAAAAATACCTTCAGAAATAATTTTAAAAGACAAATATCTCTTATTCTCAAGCATGAGATAAAAGGAAAAACCAATATACCAATTCAGCATACGGATTTATATAACACAATTTAAGGCTAAACTTGTGTATTCAGTACTTTATGTACTAAATGTGAATGTGTAACTATAACCTGGAAGGAGTAAGACTCACTCAGGTATACTGAGTAGCTCAATGAGACCAAGATGAAGGCTTCTGCATAAGAAGCAGTACGCAGTAAAACTGAAAAGTAAGAGCTAGAGCCTTCCGTCCCAGGGTATGGACTTCCAGCTTTATTTTTTAGGTAAGGGAGAGAACTTTGAGCAAGGGAGTGACATGATCAAAGCAGCCAAGTATTCCACAGCCCTCAGCAAACTTCAGATTCAACAGTGAGTATCTATCATGCTGTGAAGCAAGATGCTTTTAATTCAGATGGCTCTGGAAACCTCGTAAAAGCTCTTGAAGGCTGATTATTTCAAATTGACTTTAAAATTCAGAAGTGCCACTTTGGAATTAATAGCTGTCCTTCAGTTTAATTTCTGGTAAGATCCCCGTGGCCTCAGCTTTCTGGAAGAGATGTACACTTGAGGTGAAAATGGATGATGGTGGGAGAGTCCGCATGTTACACAGTCAAAAGGCTGAAAAGTGAGAGCAAGAGGTCAAGGTGAAGAGATATGAGCACTGGAGGCCGGGGAGCCATTAGCTCATCCAGGCAAAACCCAAAAAACCGAGTAGATTCCATCAAGTAGATTCCAACTCATAGCAACCCTATGGGACAGAGTAGAACTGCCCCATAGGATTTCCAAGGAGCGCCTGGTGGATTCAAACTGCCAAACTTTTGGTTAGCAGCCATAGCTCCTAACCACTACATCACCAGGGTTTCGTCTTCCAGGCAAGGGGAAAGGAATAGGGTATAACTATCATGACCTGCAGTAGGAAAAATTTAGGTCAAACACAGAGAAAATTTCAATGTAAAGAACATTTAAATGAAAATTCACTGGAGAGTTGAGAAGTCACTATTACACTAAATTTTTAAGACAAAAACTTGGCATTTATTCTTTAAGAAAAACTAACCAAAAGTCCCCTGCATGCTAGAATGAACTGTCTTTAATGAAAACCAACAAACCAAAAAAACCCTTTGACTATATCTTTATTATCAATGGGGAGATGCAGGGAAAGAGGGCATGCACCAAATAAACCAAATTCTTTAATTTTTTTGCAACATCATTTAGATTGTGCTGTCACTAATTAAAACAGAAATTAGAAGCAGAGACTTTGACATTGTGGAGCTTCAGTCAGTGAGTAAAAAATTCTTTAGCACAAATGCCCAGTGGAAACAAATGGCCTGAATTAATATAAACCTTGCAATTTTCAATATCTGCTGATCTAATTTGATCAGTTCTTTTCATTCACTACAGGTTGGTATGACTATCAGTACATACTTTGGGTATAAAAGAGGAATCCCTTTATTTTCCATAACCGTGTAATTTCTGACACTGAGTTTCCTATTTCATTGGGCTGTTGGAAAATGTTAACCTCAGTCCTGGGGCTCTTCTTCCCCAAGGTTGGGCCACGACGTTTGAGGACTTATGCGTTGCCTCTGCTTCTGGGTCACTGGTCCACGCTGATGGTTACTGCTGCTTTTGGTTGTTCTGGTTGGCATGTGCTGTTGTTTCTATCTGCATAACCCTGTCAGGTCCAGAAAGTCTTGGCTACTCCCACTTGCAGAGGAGAGAGGGGCAAGAGGAGAGAGCTAGTATCCCAGTCCAAGTGAGCAGCCTGGCTGAGAGCCCTGAGATAGGAAGGATCACAGCACTGCTGAGAAACTAGAAAGAAACAAGGTGACTAGAGCCCAGACAACAAGGGGAGAAGGACAGACTCATGGACAGACCTGCCAGAGGGCCTGTCTTCTTACTCACCCTTGACAATTTACTGTATCTCTGCTGACTCTGCCTCCTAGTTACACTACCAGGGGACTGGGCCTGGTCTTGAGTTACAGGGTACTACCAGTTGCTGTGGAGTCATTTCCAACTCTTGGTGACTTCATGTGTGTCAGAGTAGGGTTTTCAATGGATGATTTTTTGGAAGCAGATTGCCAGGCCTTACTTCCAAGGTACCTCTGGGTAGACTGGAACCTCCAGCTGAACCACAGCCCAGGAGAGTTTGTTTCTAGAAACCATGGGATAAGTTACATCCCCCTCTATCCTGTGCTTCTCCAGGTCACATTTTCATTCCCTAATAATCCCCCTTTTTTCTCTTTAATTCTTTTACAACCTTTAAAGTACTTTTTAAAAGGGCTTAGATGTTATTGCATACCTCCTCTGAGGCAATGTAGTAGAGATCCAGCTTCTAGCTGAATGGCAGGAAGGAACAGTAGGAAATATATTTTTTAAAAAGAGCATGTGAACATTTCCAAGTGTTGCCCAGCCGCTATTTGACAGTGATAATTATGCGCAAACAATGTGCCAAGCCTTGCGCTGTGAATTCAGAGATGAGCAAGACATTCACCATGCCTTAGGTTTCTGATAGTCTTGTAGGAGAATATAAAGAATTAAGAGGACCAGTCCCAAGGAATAAATTTATATTCAGAGTATAATTTTTGTAGGCCTGTTTAGATTTTTGAATTTCAGGACTAAATGAAGTCAAACTATTAAAAACTCCTCAGACTAATATTTTCACAAAATTATAGATTCCAAATGGGATAGGATCTCAAAAGTCACTTGGTCAACTCCTTATGCGATGTCCAAATGCCCCCAATATCACCTTCAAGTGATCATATAATCATTGCTTAAAGATTTTCTGTTTGGGGAAAGGCTATTAAATTTTTCAGCAGCTCTATTTCTTGGAAATGCCGTTCTAATTAAAAAAAAATTGGACTCCTTATAATTGCACTAATTGGCCCTTACTCTGCCCTCTGAAGCCAAATAAAATAAGTCTTCTCTCTGACACTGTAGAAGTCTTATAGTTAATTATGGAGCTATGCTTGACACTGACATATATCTCAAGGATTGGGTACTTAACTAGATGGCCCCGAAATGCAGAGATTTATCATGATGATTTGCCTTATAATTAATGTTTAAGAATTGGATGTGGTTTATTATTATTTTCTGTATATTACTGTACCAATATAAAATGCATTAAGATGAATGTTTTGAATTAATATCATTAACATACTCACACACACTAGAACGGCTTTATTTGTAGCCAGAGATTTACCATCATATTTGTAATATTTATGCTCCTCAAACCCCAAGCATATTTTTTCACCAAATTGGGAAATATAAAGACTCTAATATATTAAACATAAAAAAGAAGAAAAGAAAATGCACCAACTCTTGCATTTCAATGGAGATGTTAAAGAAAGAAGTCAGTGAGCTGTGAAGTCAGCGTAGTGATAACCTGGCCAGGTCCTCAGGGCACCAGTGTGGCCCTTAGTTTAGCAATTTCAGAAACACAAACTTCTTAGTTAACCCAAAATTGAGTGGCCTCTTGGAAATGGACTTTCTTTAACCAAACTACCAAGAGACAGACATGTGCACCAAGAAGTGAATTAAAATTCTGTAATGTCAGAAAACCTCCTCAGAGATAGAGATATCAATGACTAGGGTCCAAGCTACCACCTTTTATCTCTCCAGCCATCCACAAGGCCAAAGAAATAACCAGAATATAACTTAATTCAAGAAAATAATTTATTCATGTCTTATTAGCTATTTGTTACAAACTAAGAAGAACAAACAAATTAGTCTTAGAAGAAATACAATCAGAATGCTCCTTAATATCGAGGATGGCAAGCCATCAGCTCACTTACTTTGGATATGTCATTCGGAAAGACCAACTACTAGAAAAGTATATCATGGTTGGTAAAGTAGAGGGTCGGCAAAAACAAGGTAAATCCTCCATGAGATAGACTGACACAATAGCCACAAAAATGGACCAAAACATACCAATGATTGTGAAGATGGTGCGGTACTGGGAAACGTTTTGTTCTATTATGCATAGGGTTGCTGTGAGTGGGAGCTGATCTGAGGGCACCTAACAACAACAAATGGAGCCCTAGTGGCGCAGTGCTTAAATGATCAGCTATTAACTAAAAGGGGGGAGGTTCGAACCCACTAGCCTCTCTGGGGGAGAAAGATGTGGCAATCTGCTTTTGTAAAGAGTTACAGCCTTGGAAATCCTATAGGGTAGTTCTACTCTGTCCTGTAGGGTCACTATGAGTTGGAATGAACTCGACAGCAACAGGTTTGGTATTTTTTTGACAACAAGAAACATAATCCTGATGAATTTTCCTCGTTTTTAAAACTCTCTCTCTCTAGTGATTTACATCCACCAGACACATCCACCCTCTTCTCTGAACAGTGCTGGATATATACCAACAAGTTATTACTGCCCAATTATTTGTTTTTGTGTTCTTCATGCAGACCACCTCCCTACTTTAGCACATCATCAAATCAAGCAGGTGTCCACACAGCTTCTTTTTCCCATGGTTAAATTGTAGCCTTGGGGATATATTCTAGTCATCTTAGTTAGATTGGGAGACACTCCAGGTTTTTATTAGACTCAAGAGATGACTTGATCATTTTGCAAAAGGCTTGCTAGTCTCATTAATATCTTTCACTTACCATCTTATAGATGGCTGAGCCTATCCATTTTATATTGATTTTATTAGGTTATATTTCAAAGGGTGAGATTTTTTTAACCTGACCTTGTCACTAAATTAAATATATGATTACACAGTCTTTCTGAGAATTCTAATAAGAATCAACAAAGCCATCAACAAAAACTTAGATGTTCACTGGGAAATTTGTGAAGGAAATGAAGTTTATATTTAGAACCCTCAGGCTTATTGTTTACCATTCTTTCTTTATATTTTCTTTTTCTCAAAACCTCATCAAAGATTAGTGTAATTATTCATCTTAAATTCCACACAACAAATAAAATAGTAATAGTCAACATATTTTAAGTTGTATGGCTATAATTATCAAGGACTTTAATATCAATTATTTCCTTTGACCCTCACAAAACTGTTAAATTATGACATTTAATAACTTTTAATCTTTAGACTAGAGCAGTGGTTCTCAAAATATGGTACCCATACCAGCAGCATCAACAGCAGCCGGCAAGTTGATAGAAATGCAAAATCTTGGTGCTCCCAGACTTACTGAATCAGAAACTCGAGGAGGTTTTTTTAGATACAAAAATGCTTTTCTTCTTTAGTAATTCAAATTTCTGGGGCCAAGGAGGTGTCACCTACCAGTTAATTTCGCATCTATAGAGGATATCTGTTATATTTGCTGCTCAGTATTCATTCACCATGTACTTACCCCGATTTACTTCTGTAGGATACCCCATACTCATTTTCTTTGAGTGAACTCTATTCCACAACGCCCTATCCACTGGTTTAGGGATGAGCATTTATCTAGCCTAAGCTAGTTAGCCCATCATATTTCCCTGATACAGTAATTGGTCCATGGATGAGACATATGTCCAAATCGAATCCAATGCATTAAGGATTTTCCTGTATTGTATGTATGTGTGTGTATATATATACATCCTCAAGGCACCATGTATAAAGATGTTTATATGTTTATTGAAGAAATGTTTGTTTTGTTTACTGATGTGTCCCATGTACCCAAAACAGTGCCCAACATGTTAGTGAATAAATAAGTTGTTTGTGACATGTGGAGTGGGGGCCACCTGAGTGTTTATCACTGAGAAAGATAGGGAAAGCATGGTAGATACACACTATGGAGGGTTATACGCTATAAAAAAATAGAATCAATGGATTATATGTACACTAGTAATGTAATTAGAACTTAAAAACATAGTGCTTAATGAAAAAATGGGATATATAACAAAACTTGGGTAAGTTACATTCCAATCACACAAAACAGTACATATTTGCAAAAACACATTAAAATAAAGTGGTACACATTATACAAATCAAAATGGTTTTCTACAGGGCAAATGGAATGGTATTGGCACGTAGTAATGGGAATACATAGATAAATGCATAAATACATACAATAAAGTAAGGGACTTTCAAGGTCAACGTTAGTGTGTCATGGATTGAAGAACAGGATTAAACTTAATCTTCTGCACCTGAGGTTTAAAAAAAAACAAAAAACAAAAAAACTGGTGGGAATCCTGGGAAGGTGATCCTTCTTTTTTCTCTTGGGTAGAAACCAGACATGATTTAGCCCCAGGAGCTTTAAGGAGAGAGAAAAATTGGAACCTTATCACATCACTAAAAGACCTTGGGTCTAGACTTGTTTAAAGAGTGTTTACAAGCCTGGTATGTTCAGTTACCATTCACACCCTATTTTTGCATTTGTTGTTTTTGTTTAAGATTATTTGAACCAGGCTTTCTGTCACTTATAACCAAGAAAATCCTGACTGACATATCACCTTTCTTTACTTCCCCTAACCAGCTTGTGAAAAGACTGTGCTGCCACTATTTCTCCACAACTACACTCGCTTGTGCACAAGACATAGCAAGCTGACATTAATCCCCTCTCCTCTCTTCTGAAAGTGCTTTTATTGAGTTACCAATAATAGCCTAATCAGCATGTATACTTGGCACCTTCTTAGGATGCTCTCCTCCTATTATTTCACTGATGGTCCATTTCACTTGATCTTCATTTCAACATGCTTCTTAAATATAACAATTTTCAGTCCATAGTAGCTGAGAATGACTATGTAACCTCCAGTGTGTCACATGCCCTGCAAAGCAGATGCACCACCCAATGAGAACAACCACTGGCTGAAACAATGGCAATGGTCTTACTGAGTAAACATGTTGCCATCGAGTTGATTCCAACTCATAGCGACCCTATAGGACAGAGTAGAACTGTGTCATAGGGTTTTCAAGGAGCAGCTGGTGGATTCGAAACAGCTGACTTTTTGGTTATTAGTAGAGCTCTTAACCACTGTGCCACCAGGGCTTTCCTTACCAGGTAGTGCTGGCTAAATATCAGCCTGGAAAAGTGTTATTTTTATTATTAATATTGTTATTTTTAATCTCTAAGGTACTGTCTTAGCCCTCTTTGTGTTTTACATTTTCTCCATGAACTAAATTATCAAATGAAGTAAATAACTTTAACACTATTTCAAAGCTGTTGAAGTTAGGTGCCGTTGAGTTGATTTTGACTCATAGTCACCCCATGTGACAGAGGAGAATCTTCCCATAGGGTTTTCTAGGCTGTAATCTTTACAGTGGCACATCCCCAGGTCTTTTCTCCCATGGAGCCCCTGGGTAGGTTTGAATCACCAACCTTTTGGTTAGCTGCTGAGTGCTTAACTATTGTGCCACCAGGGCTCCTTACTTCAAAGGTAAGGACTTCCAAATTCCTATTTCTATGCCTGACTGCTCAATTTCCTGCTACCTCAGAGAGTGTGCACTAAGACTGAACCCTTTAACTCTTAGTATCCACAGAAAATCTCTCCCATGCTGTATCTTCTCTGGTAATGTTATCACTGCGGCCTCAGTCTCAAAAGGTATAAGTGCTAATCATTTTGCATTCTTTTCCTTCCTTCAACCTCTTTCATTTGAGCAAATTTATAAGTGGCCATGTACTACAGATTCTACTCTACCTTATTTTTTACGTGTATATCCTTTTGTCCACGCCTCTCTGTGGTTATACTAATTTAAGTTTCATAATTTTTTTTGTCTAGACTATTGCATTAGTCATCTAATAGTCTCTTCCTGCTTCTAATCTCCTTTCAAATTTGTCCTTTGCACTGCTGTTGGAATACTTTTCCCAAAATCACAGCTTGGATCATGTCATATGTCATTTGTATTCTCAAATAATATTAAGTGGTTTCCTGTTGTCTACAGAAGAAAGTCTATACACCTTTTCATTGTATTCCAAACTTTTCCTGAAATGGTCCAAAAGGAAGCTCACCTTCTATTGCATCCTTGAATTCAGTCATATTATTACTTTTTTTGGTCATTTTTGAGGTGATAATGAAATTCCAAAAACCTATGACTATTTATTTATTTATTTATTTTTCACATTTCTTGAGCCTGAATTGTTCTTCATCTTTTTATGTATAAAATCACCCCTTACCTTTTAAAGTCCAATTCAAATTTACCATTTCCACAAAGGCTTCTCCAAGCCATCCAGTCACAATGAACAAATTGTTCACTTACAATCCTGTAGCATGCCCTTCCTGCTCCCCTTAGCACTTACTCAAATTAACCTTAAAATACAGCTTTTACCCTCATGATTATCCTCACTCCCATCTCACAAGAACCAAAAGCTAAGAACATTTACCATAGAAATTCTGCATCACACATCTTTGGGATCTAATTCCAAGAACAGCACCTGCCAAATAGATGTCCAATAAATACTGAATTAAATATTTACAAGTGTTTTTTAAACTTCTTTGGATTGTGGACTCATGGAGAACATGAGTAAAGATATGAACCTATATTCTCTCTTAAACAAACCAAAAACAAACAAAAATATAAAACACACGTACAAAAAATTCTGCATATAATTTAATGGGACTTGAGGTGGACACTTGGATCAGCATACTTAACATTTATTCCCAAACCATTCCAGTGTACAGAGGCTCAAAATCTTATTTTTTTTTTCTTGCAGACTTCTATGTAGCATTGAAATTTCACTATTCATGTGTAGATAATCTGTGGTGTTTACACTAACTTTACCTAAAAAATTTGATCTTTGTCCTCAGTTCCTGAGAAATAATCTCTAAAACAAACCTTGGAATTTAAATGTCTTTGGTAAGGACTCCAGACCACACCTAAATAACAGGTGAGGTGAGGTGATGAGGTGACTCTGGGGTAGGGGCTGGCCAGGCCAAAAACACATACCAAGTAATACCACATGATCACCTCCTACTACCCACTGACTCAGATGAGGGAGGCTGGAGTTTGCATTATGTAGTGAGAACTGCAATAAAAGCTCTGGACACAGGAGCTCCATGGGCTTCCTGGTTGGTGAAAGACATCAGTGCATAAAGGAAGGTAGAGTGTCCTTTGAGACATGGAAGTTTCATGTTGGGAACCCTCCCAGACCTCACACTGTGCATCTCATAACTTGTATCCATTTTTTGCTATTATAAAACTGTAATCATAACTACAGCACTTTTGTGAGTTCTATGAATCATTCTAGTGAATTATCAAACCCAAAAGAGAAGTAGGAGCCAGAAGGTCAGAATTGAAGAAGCCCAGAACTGGTCTCTCAAGCTTGCAGCTGGCATCCTGAAGTGGTAGAGGGAAACCTCAAACTCGTGGCCAGCAGGTCAGAAGTGAGGGTGTCATGTGTACTCCCAAACTTGCCCTGACATCCATCTATTTGACAGTCTGAAGAAAGTTTTCCTTTTAACTTGTGAGATTTTACCTGCTTTGAATGGCTAGGGTCAGAGAAAGAAGTGCTGCAAGGACAGCTGGTATCTGAAGTCTTGGGCTGAAGGACAGTGTCCTTTTAACTTGTGAGATCTAATACACCTTCAGATGACTGTGATCAGAGAAAGAAATGTTGCATGGACGAATGGTGTCAGAATTGAATTGAGAAGTAGAAAAGTGAGAATTTGATTTATTTTGATTATTATATTCATATGTAGTGGAACCCTGGCAGCTCGGGCTGCTAACCAAAAGGTCGGCAGTTTGAATCCACAAGCTGCTCCTTGGAAACCCTATGGGCAGTTCTACTCTGTCCTATAGAGTAGCTACAAGTCAGAATCGACCAGACGTCAATGGGTGAGGGGTAATATACTCGTATAATCCTTTCAGTATGTTTGGTTCTTGACCTTCTCTCCTCCAATGATTTTCTCCTTGACCTTACTTCAACCCTCAATTATCAAGGTCATATACTAGATTGTGTCACTGCCCTAAACTGCACTAACTCCATATTCTAAATTTCAAGCCTCCCACTCTGCCAACTTCCTCCTATCTTCCTAGTGTACTGCTTCTGTTATCCCAATTGCAAAAATATATGACTAGGACCAAAAATCCTATTAACTTTTCATTATTATTGTTATTCATGGTTCACCTTTCTAAGCACACCCTTGTTTATGCCTTAAATTGTCTTACTATTCCTCTTTCACGCTCACTTGGAAAAATGCTAATCCTGGTTAAGTCCAACTCTCATCATACTATACTAGCACCTAAGTAGTAAAAGAGGCTTCAGAAAAATCACATAACCATGGTAACTAGTCTTACTTAAATCCATGGCCATTCACTTCAAGTGGCTACCACAAATGTCATACCTTTTTTTCCTCAGAACTTTAATCATAACGTACCTCCTTGACCTCTGATCCTCACTCTTAATTTACTGAGAAAATATCAACAATCAAAAAAGATTTCACAAACACCCCTACCATGTATTCTTCTTGTCATCTGTTAGTTTGGATGAAGCCCATTTGCTTTCTATGATCTTTTGACTTCTCAAAGATATCTTTTTACTTATGTTCCTCGTTCTTTCTGGCAACATCAAATTTTCCCTCTGAATCATTACATCAGATGATAAACATGTTATAATATTGCCTATTTCAAAAACTAATTTGACCCACATCCTCTTCAGCTATAGCCCCTTGAAAGAGTTGTCTATGCTTGCTGTCTTCTATTTTCTTTTTCTTCCATTCTTTCTTGAACCTACTGTAATCAAAATTTAATCCTTGCAATTCTCTTGACTAAGCTCTTGTCAAAATCACCAATGATTTCAACATAGATTTATCCAACAGTTAATTCCCTATTCTTATTTTATTTGACTTGTCAGCAGCATTTGATACAGCTTATCATTTCTTCTTGAAACATGTTCTTTGTTAGCATTTAGAAAACTCTTCACTATTGGTTTATCTTCTTCTTAGCGTTCTTAGTTTTCTTTCCACAGTTTTATCTGTAGAAAGTAGTATATTGGGACTCAGTTCTTGTTCCTCTTTTCTATCTACACTTATTCCTAGGTGATATTATCTAGTTTCATAGCTTTAAAAACTTTCTATATGTAGATAAATCCAAAATTTATGTCTCTAGCCTTGCCATCTTCCTTGAACTCCAAATGTACAAACAATTACCAACTCAACATCTCTACTGGATGTCTATTAAGCTTCTTAAACTTAGCATATCCAAAACAGAACTCTTAGTCTTTTTCCTATACCAAACATGTTTAACTTCCTGTCTTCCTCATCTCAATTAATGGTAATCTTATCCTTCCACTTTGTCAGGCCAAAAATGTTGGTGTCATTCTTGACTTACCTTTTTATCTTACTATCTTGTATTTGTGAGCAAATCCTATAGACTCTGTCTTCAGAATACATCCAGAAGCCAACAACTTACTACTTTCATCACCACAATCCTGCTCCAATGTACCATCATCTCTTGACTAGATTATTACTGTAGCCTTTTCACTTGTTTCTCTAGTTTTCTGCTGATCCCCCTCGTCTATTGTCCACAGAGCAGCCCGAATGAGATTATTCAAAACTATTTCAAGTCATGTCACTCCTTTGTTTGGAGCCTCCCAAAGTGTTCCTATTGCATGCAGAAAAACAGCTTAAGTTCTTAGAATGATTTAAAAGGCCCTACCTAATTGGGAACTATTAAATCATTCTAAAAACTAATCGAGACCATTTTTTTACCTAATTTCTTACTCACTCTTGCAGTCTAAAACTAGATGTATTTGTTGTTTCTTGAACAGGGATACCCCTGCCTCAGAGCCTTTGAACTCATTTTTCTCTTCTCCTAGAACCCCTTTCTTTCAAGTATCTTTTTGTCTTGCTCCTTCACTTCTTCCTGGTCTCCGCGTTAGTGTCAAGCTTATCATTGAGTCATTGCTTGATAGACTGATCTAGAATAGTAATCCCTCCTTTTCTAACACTACTCCTTATCCTACTTTAATTTTCTCAAAATCATTTATCATCATATGGCATACTGTATAAAGAAATTTTTGTTTACTGCTTGACTCTTTAAGGCAGAGATTTACTTGTTTGTTCACTGTTGTATCACCAGCACCCTCATTAGTCACCAAGATTATAACACCTGTTTTGAGAATGAATTAATGAATTAATTAGAATCAGTCTCCAAATATTTTAATTAGAAACTGAGTCATGTTGAGAGGAGGTGGGAATAAAGTATCCTTTTCTTCTGATGTATATCTTGGCAGAGATGATGTGGTTTTACAATCAGGAGCAGCAAGAAGATTCTGAATTTTCAACCTTCTACAGCAGTGGCCTTATGATAGAGGCAGAGGGATTCTGGAGCGTGAGGATGTTTCCTCTGATTGTTGTCTAGAGTGTGCCCCTCTAGCAGCTCCAACAGTTTTGTATTCACTCAGTCCCTCTATTAAATCTCCTCTGTTTGAACTAACTTGAATGAATTTTGTTGTCTATTTGCAGGTGAAATTTGAATGACACAATAATTGCTTCCCAAAGCATTTGCAGGTAATCAACATTCAAAAAAAAAAAAAGTTAATATTGGATTAGCTATGTAGCCAGGATCCAGTTATCATTAGAAGATAGGATATTTTTATCCAGTCCATAACAACCAATGGTTGCATATAATTATTTAAATCATCTCTCATGGTAATTATTTAAATTATCTCTTGTGATGAAGCTACCTAGATTGAGTGATTATTTCAATAGTTCATTGTGGTGGTTCAAGCACAAAAGAATTATGTGGAAAAAATGGCTGCTTTTCATTGCACTATAGTACTTTAAACATCTCAAAATATCACCAGGGAACCAAAACATTTTTATGACTGTCCTCAAATGATATTGTGATTGTTATATCAGCAGAGTTGAAGTAGTAAAAAATCAGAAACATTATGATTTCCAGGGTAGCCGAATTACAACATAAATTGAATTCACAGCCATACTATGTCTCTTGAGTGAAAATTAAGGCAATGCTTTGAAAACAGAAGGACCTTGAGAGACGAAAAATGACATTTGTTAAATTAGACGGCTGCTAACCAAAAGGTCAGCATTTCAAATCCACCAGGCTCTACTTGGAAACTCTATGGGGCAGTTCTACCCCGTCCTATAGGGTTGCTGTGAGTCGGAATTGACTCGACGGCAAAGGTTTTTTTTTTAATGAGTTCCCTGACCCTCCAAATCCCGTTCTGCCTCTCTTGCCAACAGAAGCAACTTCTCCTTCTCTGGCGTATGTGTCTGAGCCTTTCTTTTATGATGTCCTGGTAAATGCCTTATTGAATTAGTTATATTGCAACAGGATACAAATTATTCTCATTCTGTATCTCCACTTCCATGCCTTTTCTATAAATAAAGTCAGGATTCAATATTTCTCAGGAAGACAATTACAAAGCAACAAGGACAAAGAAGAGTCAGACACAAAAATAACAACAAGATTGTAAGTTTTGCTAGTATAGAAAGGACAAATCTGGGGAATACTTATGAGAATGGATTCTGGGAGTCTAGACAAGGATGGGAAGGATATCATTTTAGATTGGCTTGATATTATTAACTAGAGACTCTTGATTTGGAGCGCTAGTGAACAGCTGGATATGCTCCTAAATGTATTCTCAGTGGGTTGATTTAAACCTAGATTTCATACTGTCTTATGACGAATGAAATTGGGATGTCAAAAATTCCTTAGTATAATGTAAAATAAATCCAAAATCTTAGGGGAACAGGACTGCTGAAGTGGATGTTTTAAAACATACAAATGCCTCAGTCACGTCTTGATTTGGTCTTTTGAGAGCACCTAGTTTATACTGCCTTCACCACAGCAATGAGAATACATCAGTGCAGATAAGTACATCAGCCTAAGCCCTGTGGTGTACGTTCTCTGTAGGCCAGGGATGAAGGTGGCAAATACTAATACTGAAACAGACTCCCTAATTTCAATAGAGTTATGGCATCTCTGGGTGACAGAAGCTAAGCTAAGTAGCAGCACTTAATGAAAAGGGACAAGACTGTAATAGTTACTCTAATATGCAGCAAAGCCAAGGAGGTAATAGAAGTACTTTGATCTGCAGTTATTTTTGGTAGTAATTAATTGGTCATGGAATTCCTAAGACTGAAATATTTGAGAAACCCATTAATGTCCTACTTGTTCTCTATAACAATAAAATTTTAATTCTGAGAAATACAGGCCTGGATTAAGCCACAATGAATTAGAATAATGTTCTGTCACCAAATCCCAGACTCAGAACCCCCTGAATGATAGACATTATCCTTGTAGATATATCCTGAAATAAAACTTTGAGTACAAAAAATTAAATTTTCTCTGGTTGCTACCAAAAGAATGACGGCAATTTACAAATTACAGATTAGACAGCAATGCTCAGTCTTCAGGGATTAATAAACCACTGGGAACCTGAATGGCAGTAGGGTCAACTGCTCAGGTTATAGGGACCATATAGTAAATAGTTTTTTTTCTGTGTTCTGTACCTGGATGCATGAACCCATTCTGTGTTAATTTCCCTAGTTATTGAGTGTTTAGTTGGATGAACATACTCAGCAACCAGAAGAAAGCTAACATTAGCTCTCTGACCAATGGTTTATGGGCTATTACGTTAGGAAGGCAAAGTAGAAGGTTTTTGAATTTTCTCTGCTCATCAAAACAGTTTAAAAAATAACTTCTCTAGTTGAATCATTGCTGATGTCAGATGGATCTTGGCTGAAAGCAGAGAATACTAGAAAGATGTTTACCTGTTTGGCTATGCAAAGGCATTTGACTATGTGGATCATAAGAAATTATGGATAACATTGTGAAGAATGGGAATTCCAGAACACTTAATTGTGCTCAGGAGGAACCTGTGCATAGATCAAGAGGCAATCGTTTGAACAGAACAAGCGGATACTGCATGGTTTAAAGTCAGGAAAGGTGTGTGTCAGGGTTGTATCTTTTCACCATACCTATTCAATCTGTATGCTGAGCAAATAATCTGAGACGCTGGACTAGATGAAGAACAGGGCATCAGGATTAGAGGAAGACTCACTGAAAGTGAAGAACACTTGAAGCACTTACTGATGAAGATTAAAGACCACAGCCCTCAGTATGGATTATACCTCAACATAAAGAAAGCAAAAATCTTCACAACTGGACCAATAAGCAACATCATGTTAAACGGAGAAAAAATTGAAGTTGGGAAGGGTTTCATTTTACTTGGATCCACAATCAATACCCATGGAAGCAGCAGTCAAGAAATCAAAAGATGCATTGCACTGGGCAAATCTGCTGCAAAAAACCTCTTTAAAGTGTTAAAAAGTGAAGATGTCATCTTGAAGACTAAGGTGCACCTGACCCAAGCCATGGTGTTTTCAATTGCCTTATATGCATGCGAAAGCTGAACAATGAATAAATAAGGATGACCAAAGAAGAATTGATGCCTTTGAATTATGGTGTTGGTGGAGAATATTGAATATACCATGGACTTCAAGAAGAACAAACAAATCTGTCTTGGAAGAAGTACAGCCAGAATGCTCCTTAGAAATGAGGAAGGCGAGACTTCTCACAAACTTTGGACATGTTATCAGGAAGGATCAATCCCTGGAGAAGAACATCATGCTTGGTAAAGTAGAGGCTCAGAGAAAAATAGGGAGACCCTCAACAAGATGGATCGACACGGTGACTGCAACAATGGGCTCAAGCATAACAATGATTATGAGGATGGCACAGGACCGGGCAGTGTTTCATTCTGTTGTACATAATAGGGTCACTATGAGTCAGAACCCACTTGACGGCACCTAACCACAACAACAGGTGAATCATGAAGATTGGCGTCATCAGTAAAAACTTGTAAGATGGTGGGATGGTGATCCCTAACACAATCCCTTAAAATTAACTATTTTGCTACACAGAAGATGGATAGATCGCAGAAAATGAGAATGAATTATTACAAGTTTAATCATGACTCCAGTGACAGCTGCTATTCTATATGTGATTTCTTTAGTAGAGTATATCAGTAAAACCTCTACTAGGCATTACTGATCTTTTAAAAATAAGGTTTATTATTTTTTTTTCTATCTAAATATGCAAAGAGCACTAGGAATAGTTTGCTTACACCTAGTAGAGCTATAAACCTTCACCATTTTCACTCAGCTTTATCTCAATTTTCTGACTTGATGTCATACTTTTGTCCACAGGGAGTTTGATCATCCTACTATACTACAGAGCATCACCCATTCAATTGTGTTGACATCACACTTCCCTACCACCAAAAAAGAGGCACAGCATGTGGTATATCTATTTGATTTTGGAGGCAACATAAATGGACCAGAGTTATACCTTTTCAATTAACTTGTTGATTTAACTGTAAGGCTGACCAATTTAAGTGGGGCTCAGAGAAAAAGAAGGTTCTCTGCTTGATTCAGGCTATAGTGCAAACATCTCTGTCCATTGGTTCTTAGATAAGATCTATAGTGATTAAAATGCCTGTGGCAGACTGAGATGGATCCTGTGATAGATCCCAATAGGAGAATCTCAGTGGAAGGCCCCTAGAGATTTAAAGCAAAAACATGCCCTCTTCAGCACATATCACTATGAAAAACTGTTTTCCTTATGAACAATAGCCCCTAGTTTGCTTTTGGCCCTGCCAAGGACTGAATAAGGAGCCCTGGTGGTGCAGTGGTTAAGTGCTTGGCTGCTAATAGAAAGGACAGTGGTTCAAATCCACCAGCCACTTTGCTGGAGAAAGATGTGACAGTCTGTTTCTGTAAAGATTTATGGCCTTGGAAACCCTATTGGCAGTTCTACTCTGTCCTATAGAGTCACTATGAGTCAGAATCGACTGAACAGCAGTGGGAGAGGACTGAATGCCTAACTATAGGTCTCTAGGTGATTGTACAACCTGAACTACCCACCATGAGTTATGTGTTCTCTGATTCAGTATATTAATCAGTTGATATTGCAATAATGCTGCATAAACCCCATCTGACTTAAAATAACAAACAACTATTTCTTGTTTCTACCTCTGAGGGTCAAGTGCTGATTTTCCAGGGCTCAGCTGGGCTCAGCTGGTATAGTCTGGACTCTGGGCTCCATGTGTCTTTTTTCCAAGTCTCAGGTTAAGGGAGCACAGGTGCTTATGGCATGCCCTTCTTGTGGTGGAAGTCAAAAACTCAAGAAGGTATGGTGAAAACCCACTATACCTTTTGAAGCCTCAGCTCAGAACTGACACATGCTGCTACCTAATTCTACTGGACAAAGCAAGTTACATGTTCACGTCTAAAGTCAAGGTACAGGGAAGTATGTTATTCCCACAAGGGAGCCATGTCAAGGGGCAAGTAAGAAGAATTGTGGGCAATCTATTACATACACTGAGTCAGAATTTGAGCACTCAGTGAATTCAGTCAATCAGAAGGAAGGAGTGTATTTGGGATTGGTTTCAAGGGGGTCCCAAAGTCAAAAGCAAACTAAATGAGCTATATTTTCAATGTACCTGATTCTGCTGCAATGCCATCACACTTCCCAGCTAGCCCCTTCCTCCCACACCCCGCACACCCCTACCCGCCCCGTTCACTCTTAGTTCCTAAAGGGAAGTTCCTTATAAACCATTGACTAAGAACGAAACATTTAAGCTTGTTTCTGAAAGATTTATGGCACCATGCAAAGGTGGACAGCTGCTGCATTACAGTCCCACTCAGGGATGGCTCTGAAGAAAAGTGGAGCGTGAATATTCTCTGAGAGGGAAGCAAAATGTAACTACTTTGCCTGGAAGGAGAGATTGTTAGAAGTATGGATCTATAGTGATTCATGAACAGGAAAGAATTCATTTGGCCAAATGGGCAATGTGTTGGAGAGAAATTTACAAGTTTTGTTACAATGAGCTTTGGGAAGGAGATACATAAATGGACCTCTCCAAACGGGACCAGAATAGGAGATTATTTGTGTTCCATGTAAATGATCACCAAATGGTCTCCTCTACAGAAGAGGCTCTCATTCAAGTAGAACACTTGACCCATGCTGTGGGTGCCGGTCTCTTTCTTCAACCATTCCACTTCATGCTCAAAGGGCTCATGAACAAATGGGCATAACAACGGAGACTCAACATTCCTTCTCACTGAAGTTTTTATCTGAGGACTTAGTATAAGGGGAACTAATACATTCCATAGTATAAGAAGAAATTTGTCATGCTGGGATTGATCTTATTTTGCATATGGATGGACCTACTGAATGGCTTACTGAACAGGTCTATTAAATTCATAAGGCATTCAATTCATGACTACATAGGAATAATCCCCATTGTCTCTACAAATCTAATGAGCATCAGTTAGTAGATGGATCTAAGCTGTTCCTTCATTTAAAGTCAAATCAAAGTCTAAGAACTGGAAAGAATACAGTTGAAAGTTGCCTGAAGCATTGGGAAGTACTCTTTGAGGACTATACTTTAAAATATGATTCTTCTTAACAAAGCTGGATACCTGTAACAGCCAGAATAATGTGGGTTATACTGTCCTAAAAACAAAACCCCATATCCTCAGTGCCTTAAAATAATAAAATTCTATTTCTTGCCCACACTACCTGAGGACTGGACATTGGCGGGCACTCATCATGAGTACTCAGGGACCCAGGCTAATTGAGCAGACATTTTTAACATTGTCTGTTCTGCTGGAGGGAAAAGGCAATCCAGAGTGTCTCACTTTAGCCCAGAAGTGACACTCTTCACTTCTGCTCACACCTCATTTGCCAGAATAGTTACATGGCCCCAGACAAACACAGAGTCAGAAAATGGCAATCTTGTCATGAACCTGGAGCACGAAGAACCAGAGCAGTTCTGTTGACTACTGAAGTACCCCAGGATTCTGCCCAACTTTTCTTAAGGCATTCAAATTATTCTGACAGATCTCTCAGAGGCAGCTTATAAATTCTGAGGAGTTGACAAAATTATTTCTCCTATATTCTTCCAGCTACTTTCTTAGAACTATGCTACCTTGCTTGCTTTTCCATTTTTTTTCTTCTTTTTTTTTTGAAACCTTTGTCTCAGGCCTTGAGTCGGGATTAACTCAAAGGCAGTGGGTTTGGTTTTATTTTTTGGTTTGTCTCAGGCAGGCATTCTAAGAATAAGAAATTCAGCGTGAAAGCGTAGGCTGACTCAGAAGAGGCAGGGGAAGTATTTCCATTCGGAAAAGGTTAAAGGCTTAAAGAAGATGATTCTGAAATGCATTTTGCTGGAGGATGAAGGCCATTACATAAAATTTAATTCTATTCTAGCTATCCTGAAACACTTCAAGAATAATGAATTAGAAAATGCTGGTAATACAGAGTCTGTGGAGGAAAATGTGCCCTTCATTATCCACTTAGTAATAGTTCAAACAGAGATGTGGATATTAGAACCTGGTTTTATAAATTGCATTATGAAATGCTACCCAGGCCATCATAGTTACTTCAAAGTGTCGTGGATCTCTTTGCTTCCATCTGACATTCCTATGGGGCAGGAAGGGCTATGCATATGGGGTGGTAAATGAGGATTATTTATTATTCTTTTTTTGCGGGTGTAGGAGCAGGGATAGGGACCTAAGGAATACAATCTGGCCACAGACGCAAGAATGTCTAGATACCACAAAGCAAGGCAGATTTATGGCATTGCACCTAAATAGAACTTCATTAATCTTTCTATTGATACTATTGTTTAAAAAAAATCCTTCACCTTAACACTGTATTTAATTGTTTTTTTTAACTAGTACTTATTGAATACTTGTTATATGCGTAGTACAGTGGTAATATGTGTTTCAGCTTGAGGTAGAAGCTCTCCATGAACTTCATCAAATCTAGGAACTTTGTAGAAGTGCCACAAAGGTTATTACCATATTTGGGAATAGCATTTACTGGACAAGTCTAACAAAGATAAGGACTAGTCCTATGCTTCCACTGCTAAGAAAAGAAGAAACAAATTAAAAGAGGAATGTGTGGGGTAGGTTTGTAGTGAACGGCATGACTTATCCAAGAAATCTTAAAAGCAGAAGATTCTCAACTGTTAAAACGGGTTATATTTCCCTGACTGTGTACACTAAATGGAATCTTGAAGCCCCAAACACCCTCATGTCTCAATCATAATGCTTTTAGACTTGCATAGTCTCGCTCTTCTGAGAAACTCAGAACACACCCACTTTATTAATGCTTGCTCACAATATTCTCAAGAATTTTAGGAGGGGTAATCTAATCTTCAAGTTAAAGACAGAAAAACTGAGACCAGAAGAGAATTAGTGACATGCCAAGATCAGGAAAGCACCACCTGAGCTGGAAATGGAATTAACTTTTCTTTCCAGACCCCAATCTCCCCCCTGCCCTGATCACACTGTCCATACTGTTCTCATGTGACGAATTCTGTTGATAAACGGAAACAAGGCTGACTATCATATAATTATGCTAACTATGCAAAATGTAATGACTGTGATATCTGCCCCAACAGAAATGTGAAGGATGTGTCATTATTATTCTTTAGTAAATTACTACGCAGCAACTCGAAAAGAATATAACTCTAAATGCCCTACTTTGTAGTTTATGTTGTAAATTCTATGGTACAACGTTCACTTTCTCCTTCCCTAATGCTAACTGATGTGAAAATAACATGTGTTGCCAAAACACAGTCTATGAGCTGATTAAAACAACAGTTCTAATGAAAAAAAGTCTGAAACTAAAATTGAATGGTTAAAGTCAAACGCATTCTCAAGCTAATAAGTGAAAATGATTTCTACTTAGTCCTTTATATGGCTTACATGGAACATGGTACTCTTTACGAAGGTAGAAAATCAGTTTCCCTGCTAGGCTTTGAATTGCTTTTGTGTTAACCTCCCATCTCATGAAGAGAAGTAGAAGCATTTGATCTTTTACCCACATTAAGTCACAGGAATAAGTAGTGAGTGGCCTGACATTTCTTGGAGATTATCAGATAATATGTGTGGACACGTTTAGGTAGATTTTAAATTATCAGTAGTTTGTGACTATTCAATCAAATAAATTAGAAGAAATCTGAAATTACACATTTCAGTGGTGATTGGTGGTAGCTCAATGACAAAAGTCATTCACCATCACCAATATAAAATTCAAGATTCAGCTCATGGCAGGTGTATAATGGGGGTAAGAATAAATATTTATGGGATTATTACACCATCACAAAAGTAGCAATTGGTAAGTGCTTCAGAATATGGTGTCTATATAAGCTTATATAAGTAAGTGTACAATAGTAAACTTTAAGATAAAAGAACTCTAAGACTAAATTAGGAAATTTTTTATATTTGTAGGAAGATTAAAAATTATCCATGCACTTCTGATAGCAGCAAAACGTATGGAAGGCAACATGGTGAAGCCCAAAGAATACAGAAATAGAAGACAGGAAATGTGAATTCTAGTTGGGCTGGACATGTGACATTGGATATTAATTATCTTGCATAGTTTATCATCTGTAAAATGGTGACAACCACAGTGTGAGAATTGTATGTGACAATAATAAATATGTGCAATGCGTATGCAAATGGTATGCAAACACAAAACATTATTATATTAATAAAATTTACATGTGCTAATTAGGACATTAATGTGTAGTCTTTTCTTTTAATGGTGTTTTAGGTGAAAGTTTACATAGCAAATTAAGTTTCCATTTAACAATTTTTATACAATTTGTTCCATGACATTGGTTATATTTTTTGCAACGTATCAACATTTTCATTATTTCCATTCTTTTTGTTCTGTTTTCCATTAATCTAGCTTCCCTGCCTCTCCTTAGCTTCTCATTTGTGTTTTAAGGTAAACGTTGACTGTTTGGTCTGATATGGCTGATTAATTTAATGTAAATGTGTAGTCTTATCATAATTATCTAGGTTAATATTTATTTTTTTGTAGAATAATTCTATTGAATTATAATTTCATTGCTTTACCTATTTTCAAAACATTCTCCAAAAGAAACAAAGAGCAGTTTTCAAAAGTTGGTGCATTTATAGCCATATGTCTCAAAAGACACTGTTTGAAAGATGATCGTAGATCAGTTAGTTGTACTTGTCCACATTGTCTACGCAGGTCAATGAGATACTACTACTGGCACAAATACTAGCAAACATATCAATTTGTTGTTTGTTGGAAAACACTATTTGGCAAAGGAAAACTTTTGCATTTCTTATGCATACCATTGTACAGTGCTATGGAAATTTGGGACTGATGTTTAGTAAATTGTTCAAATAAGTGTTTTTAAATTTTCAATTATAAATAAAAGTTTCTGACTGATGAAACATAAGTATGTAGCCATGTGATTTATGGGTCATGCCACTTATTCATATATCCGGAAATGACTGATCTATTCATCCAGGGAGTTATTTCCAAGTCATGCAACCGCTTTGTGAGCCTGACTGATTTATAATCTCAGGAGATGATGAATGGTTCGCACACTTGATTTATAAAATATATTACTGACTTATAATTCCTCCAGCTGACGCAGAAGTCTGTGCTTTATACTGGGGGTATAAATATCTGTCTTATCAATAAAATAAGACTGATTTATTTTACTTATTTGTGTACGAGACTTTAAATTTTAGCTATAGTCACACACTAAATCCCAGTGATTCTCAAATGGGTTGCTTCTCTAAGGTACAGATTGTATAATTACAATTTAGTTTATGGAAATGTATATTGCATGCTGCTCAACATTCTTTTAGAACACACTCTGACCAAGATGAATTCTTTGCTTATTTCTTTTTCCTTTTAGGGCCAAATACACAAATCTCTGCTTGTTTTGCCTGTCACCTCCTATTCTCTGTTCTCATCAATTTTTATGCAAACAATCATGGCTGGCACTTTGGGGCTTTGCTGCCACTTCAGGAGCCAAAGACTGGCTTCCTAGTGGCCTTGTTAATGTTACTGTTACATGCTGGGTTGTCTCATGAGGGAGCTGGGTCCAGTCCTTTGTAGACATAGGGCTGGCAACCAGCGAAGAGCAAGGTGGAAATAGAGGAGTCCGGGACAGGGCAAAGGGACCTGATGGCAGACATTTGCCTTGAAGAGGCCAATGGTGGTCCAGGTCAAGAGTTTAAAAGGGCCCAAGTGTGAAATTCGTTTGCAAATTTGTTGGAACTAAGGGCATCTGAACTTATGACTGAGACACAACATCTAGTAGATTAGAATCCATATGCTGAACAGATCATTGGAAGCAGGTTTCTATTATTCTAAGAAATAATAATAGTAGCTAATGTTTATTGCATGCTCACTGTATTCCAGATACTGTTCTATGTGCTTTACATATATAAACTCAACAATCTTTTGAGGTAGGTGTTATTATCACCATTTTTAGCTTAGTATTGAGACCAGAAAGGTCAAGTGTCTTCACCAAGTTCATAGAAATAAAAAGTAACCGTGGCAGGAATCATATACAGCCTGTTCACTATTGTCTCTCTTAATGACAGAGAAAGTTGGAAGTTGGCCTCAGACTTAGAAAAGACAACTTGGAAGAAATAGTAAGTATGAGAATTTCCGTGAAATGTACTACTGTTCAGGGTGGAGGTTAACTCTATGGAGGGTATGGAGTTTGAATTGTGTTTGAGACGATCACTTAGAGCTAAGAACAAGAACTGCCAACTGTGTAATGAGATGTGAGAAGAGGAGGCAGGCTAAGAGTGAGGGGCTACAGAAACATTTGAGTATCAGAATTCCTTCAGAAGCTTACTGAGTGCTGCAGTGGAGAGCTCTAAGCACTGTGCCTGGAATAGAGCTGACTCAATAAACATGTATTGAAGACATATTGTTGAAAGGAAAAGACTTGGAAAGAGGCACCACAACCTATTCCAGGTAATGTGTGAGTGTAGGCTATTTGTACATCTCTGAATTATATACTGCTGAGGAACCATATGGGGGAAAGATGTGGCAGTCTGCTTCTGTAAAGACTTGCAGCCTTGGAAATCCTGTGGGGCAGTTCCACTCTGTCCTGTGGGGTCACTGTGAGTCAGAATTGACTTGATGGCAGTGGGTTTGGTTTTTTTGGGTTTCAAGGACTAGCGAAGGTAGAGGAAATGAGTCAGGGCAGATATTTATTGTAAACAATGTGATCATTATGAATCCACTGGATAAATATTAGTTTTTAAAATTAATCATGTAAATTATAAAACATATTCATGACAATGGTAAAAGACAAAAGTCAATCTGCTTAGCTATTAAATCAGAAATAATATCATATCCCAGGGTAGGGGTTGTCGTTGTGGCAGAGACTGGTTTCATCATTAAAAACGAAAAACGGCAGGGGTGGTGGTCTCTATACTCTGTCCATTTAATTTGCCAGTCCAGCCATGGCAAAAAACAGATGGATCCTGAAAAATGGCTTTAGACTACCTCTTACTTAATCATGAAGTAGCCCTGGTTACAGTTGCTCTGCCAGATATGATATCTTTGCTTGAACAGATTAATAAGCCCTCAAGAACATGGTATACAGCCATTGATTTAGAAAATGTATTCTTTTCCATTCCATGTAGATAAAAGGATAAGAAACAGTTTGCATTAACATAGATGGAAGACAATGTTCATTTATAGGTTTATCTCAAATCAATAAACTCTCCACCCTCTGTCATAATACAGTTTGAAGATATCTGGACCAGCTATACATCCACAAAACACAATTATCTTTTACATCAGGGTTCCTCTTGGCACTGCTAACATTTTGGGATGCATAATTCTTTGTTGTGGGAACTTGACCTGAACATGTGGGATGTTTAGCAGTATCCCTGGGTTCTACCCACCAGATGCCTGTAGCATATCCCCTCCCTAGTTGTGACAATCAAAAATTCCCCAAAAGTACCCTGGGGGACAAAATTACCCTTGGTTTAGAACCACTCCTTTCCATTGATGACATGGTGCTGAATCGATAGGGCAAGCAAGTATGTTGGTGGCCTTTGTAAGACACCCCGGAGAGTGGGAGAGAAATCGTACATAGATTCAGAGAATGGCCACTTCAGTGAAGTTTTATGGGTCTAGTATTCAGAGCCATGCCAGGATATTCCCTCCAAAGTAAAAGACAAATTTCTGCATCTTCTATTTCCTATCACAAAATAGTCCGGTAGGCTTCTTTGGATTCTGGAGGCAACATATTTCACGCCTAGAAATACCAATCCAGTCCATATACCAGATGGCATGGAAGGCTGATAGATCTGAGTGGGGCCCAGAGCAGGTCCAGACTGTAGTGCAGTCACCCTCCTGTGTAAGTCATACAATTGGCAGACTATAAAAATGTCATGGGGGAGGTGTCTGAACTCCTCCAGCCCCACAAGGGGGAAGGAGAAGCAAGATAAACAGCCCAAGGCTGATTCCTATGAGGTGGAGGTCAGACACGCTTCCTCTCTCTACCATCTATATCAGTTCTGACACCAACTACCCCTCCCATAGCACTCTGTACTGGGCTCAATAATTCACTGCAATGGCCACACAGAACTCATAGACCATACTCATAATTATGGGTTTTATTAGGGAAGTAACAGTTACAATTCAGGCTCAAGAATGCTCAGGATACAGTTCTTCCATCAGGATAGCTTCCTCCCAGTTGTACTCACAGGCATGCCTCTCCCTGGCCCTCAGTCTCTGCCCAAAGGCACTCAGCTTTCTCTCTCTGTGTGCCAAGAAGCCCAACACACGGTCTCCTGCTGCCATTGCCTCTGTTGCTGGGTCTCTCCTGCTAGTCTCGCCTTCCTTGGTGGTAGGCTCTTCCTCCCTGCTCTGGAATTGACTCTTTTTAAGCCAAAACTGATCAATCCCCTTAGTAGGCCATAATTACCCTATCATACAGTCACCTGAGTGGGAGTTACAAAACCATGGCTAAAAGGTCACGCACAAAAGTAATTAATCACACCGCACAGACCTTACAGCAGTGGAAATGTTAATGGTAGGAAAAGATAAAAGAATCAAAATTATGGACAAGCTCCAGTGAAAGGGACACAACACAGGTCTTGGGGATTCTGGAACAAGCCTATCCTATCCATAGTGTTTGTATGTTAGAGGGTCCCAGTACAGACAGAATATTTTCCCAAGGAAAACCAAATAACCATGTTGAGAGGCAAGTCTCCATGGGTCTCTTGCATTTCTGCACCTTAGAACAGAAATCTTTGTCTGGAGTGTCTTTTCAAATTGTTTCTATATCGAAAAACCTTGGAAAATAGAGATAATGTCTCTCCCTGATGTAAAAGACAAGTCTATTTATTGTCTAATATAATATAGTATTTGCTTTCGAAGGTCAGTATCAGGCGGGCTTACTATCTGTTATAAAACATTTGGCTTCCTTAGGCTCAAAGTTTCTCTCCTGTAATACCACCCACTGCATGTGCTGGTGTCCCCTGGCTCTTTTGCATTTCACTGTGGGGAATTGGGACTCAGGAAACCAGCACAAATGCTGATACACTGGCTACTGATATTGATGTGAGTAATAACATCCTTTGTCTCTACCCCGGAGTCTCATGAAACTGCCAACACTCATGAAACTGTGGTAGGATAACTTGATAACTTGAAAGTAGGGTAGATCTCATTTCCTTCACAGTTTTTGACGGCCTTGTGTACCCATTTGTAGTTTACTCGTTTGTTGATGAGTACATTATTTTAGTATTGAGTTGTCTCATAATGTGTGTTTCAAGCTTTAAAGATCTCTGTGGTTTTTTAGAAGCACCCATTCTCAACTAGGCCATCTTCTAGGGCATGAGACCATTAAGCTCATGTCATCTTGATAGTACAGATTCTTATATTATCCTTTCATATCTCTCTTGGTTTATTATTTCCTTTCTGCCAAGAATTGTAACAAGTAATGTTTCATACCACATAGCTCATGAAAATGTGTCATTAAGACTCCAGAAAGCTTAGAAGTTTCATTTCTCTCACACGTGGGGAAAACCTTTTCCATTCAGTCTTTGCACCACCCCCTGAGTTTCATTTTTGTTTTGTGACCTCACCATATAAAATAATTCATGTAAATAAGTGTCTCCAAGGTTTAAATTTTGTTCTGAGGGTTTTAGCTGAGCCACTATGGGGAACACTTAGTGGAAAAAGCAGATGTTTTGGAAATATTTTCTCATTTTCTTATGACTTTTCATCATATACTGGTACGTGCATTTTATTTCATTCTATTTTATCTCAGTAAGTATCAATACAAATGGGAACCTAGCTGTGAAAGCATACTGAGAATTGGGAGTAGAGTGTTTTGTCAGAAAAAAAAAAAAGTAGAATAAGCCTTGAAAATGTCAGATGACTATTTAAAACTTAAATTCCACTTTGTGTCATGTACAGAAGAGAAATGAAAATATATGTCCTCAGAGAGATTTTACATGAATGTTCATAGCAGCATTACTCATAATAGCTAAAAATAACAAAGTATCTGTCAGCAGGTGAATGGGTAAACAAACTGAGCTGTGTCCATACAATGAATGCCATCAGCAATAAAACAAAAATACAGATTCCTGCAATGACACAGATGAATCTAATAAACATTACTCTGAGTAAAATAAGGCAGACACAACAATTATATATAGTATTATTCTGTTTATATGAATTTTTAGAAGAAACAGAACTATTCTCAGTGGCTGAAAGCAGATCAATAATTGCCTGGGAATATCAGTAAAGGGGCATGAGAGACCTTTCTGGGGTGAAGGAAATATTCTGTATTCTGATTGTGATGGAGGTCATGAGGGTGTCTACATTTGTCAAAACTCATCAAACTGTAGACTTAAAATGGGTGCATTTTATTGTATGTAAATTATACCTCAGGAATGTTTCAAAAAAATAAAGTATGATTATAAAAAAAATGATATTAACTGCTTTTATTTAATATGTTTAGTACTTGGAGTTGGAAATATATATTGTATTATGTGAGAAAGAAGCTTTTGAGAAGGATGATGGACAGAATGGTGGTGATGAAAATTTGATTTTGAATTGAAATGCTTTCTTAAAAACCTAGAATGTCTCTTCAGTAATGCAAAGAGTACTTTTATATCGTAATTGCTTCTACTTTGTAAATTTATATTTTCCGTTTCATAAAACTTGTCACATTAAAAGTGTGAGTGCCAGTAGGTCAGAAACAGTCAGGTCATGTATGTTCAAACAGGTTGTGCACTGCCAAACCCCAGGGGACATTGTTCACTGAGACGACGGTATGACTCTACCACATTTCACTTGGCATTAGAAGTTCCTTCCAAGTATACTTAAGTTCAAGACTAACCGTATACTTCTCGGCTTCAGGGGCACCTTGGAGTCAAACTTTTTTGTAGAATTGCTTCAAGTATAGCACTAGGCTTCTTGTGAGGAAGCTGCCAGCTTATAATTTATCTGAAGGGAGTAATAGTTCTTCATTGCCTGTGACTAATTTGTTTTAAAGTCCTTTACTTTTTTCTGATTAATAACTTAGTTCAACATATATTGTTTAAGTTTATAAAATACTAAGTCACTGAACCTTTTCTGAGCCTTTTATATTCCAGGCTCTGAAAGAGACGATAGGGGTAGTGTTCTTTCTATAGGGCATACTGGTTCAATTCCACTTTAATACAAGAAATATAAGGCAATCTTTCCACACTGATATTAAATATTGTAAGGCAAACCAGCACATATTTTTGGCATTTTAAGATTTTATAATATGATAATCTATTCCCCTCCTACCATCCAAAATAGTAGCAGAAAATGTTTAATATTTTGGGTTTTGTTTTTCGTAAAATGTAGGGGATGCACTAAAGCAGGAGTTGCAAATCTTATCATAAAAGGTTAGATAGTAAATATCTTACGTTTGTGGACTATAGGGTCTCTGCTGCAACTACTTTTCTCTGCCACTATAGTGTAAAAGCAGCCATAGATGCTGCTTAACTAAGTGGATGTGGCTGGGTTACAAGACAACTTTACTCACCAAACAGGTGGTCAGCCAGGGACCAGAGTTTGCAGATCTCTGAGTTAGATAGTACTTAAAGTCCCCTAATAGCCTAACAGCTTATGACTCTACTATAAAAACACAGAAAACATTCTACAAAAATAATCTGTGGTTTGAGTAACAAATTAAAGTTCTATGCCAGAAAACTAGAATTACAAGTCTGTAAGCCCCAATTTTGCGTGACAACCATTTAGCATTTAAGATTATTTCAGAAGCAAAAAATGTTAATTTCTTATCTTTCTTACTATGTGCACTTTCAGGAAATGTATTACACATTTATCTTTGATAGGAATTAAGAATGGGTATATTCAGATTAAATGAGCTTGAAATGCAAAGAGTATTTTAAGAAGGCTCTGATCAAGTCATGTTATATGATAAAGGCAAAAAGCTATCATGAGTAATAATTTATGGAAAAAGAATTTAATACTCAAGCGTGTCAAATTCAGACATAACCCACTTGACATTGTCACAGCATGTAAATGACCTTTCTGGAGTGGTATTTCCTTGATAAAGTATTATGAAAATATATTCTGTTCTTTATAAAATGTAAATTCATCTTAAAGTACTTCAAACTTGAATAAATAAATTTTTAATGAAAGAGGTTGTTTTTGAAATTCATTCTGCTCTGTTAGACTCTAAATGGCTTCGTTTCTCTGTTTTTATCCCTTTTTCATAGGTCTATGACAACTGTTCTATAAGTATTAAATTCTGGATAGTTTCTCTTACATAGTTTGAAGAAGGAATTAATGAGCAACAAGCTCATAAGTTACTTGCTCAACTTCTCCTTTTAAGACAAATCACCAGAGATCACTCACAAACAGCTGCGCTCTGCAAGTCATAAACGATAGGTCATCTCTGGTGACTTATGTATGAATCTCAACCAGTATTTGTGAAGAGTTACTCATCAAGAGTGATATTTTCATTATGTGAAAAGTTATTTTAAGTGGCTCTCTCATCACTAAATTATTTGGATCCCATCTAGCTGTAGTCAGTTTCAAAAATTAGGCATGGACAGGAGCTTATTGGCACCTGTAAGTCATAGGAACATCTGTAAACCAGTGTTTCAAGGTCTCCAGGAACAGAGTTCACCTGTCTCTTAAATCATTTCCCCTCTTCCTGAAGGCATTTGCCTTATAAATTTCATACAAAGTTCTGACTGTGTCAGCAACCAGAAGTACAGAAACATTCTCCATCCTTCACCTAATCTTCATTAATCTCTGATTTAATGTAAGTAGTCCCATCCTGCTTGAAACTGTATCTCAGGAAACTTGAGGTTAGAACTTTGGATGGCAATAATGTATGGCAAAATAATACTGTAGAATTGGTTTGGAAAGCTCAGGGAGGTACTCATTCACATTTAAGGCTTCTGCTACTTCCTGGTTCCAGTCAGGGCCCAAATGGCCACAGATATGAACACTCTTCCAAATTGAAATATTTTGGCCCATGCTTTTCTAGTTCTGGCTGGGATGAGAAAATGTGCCAGAAAAATAAATAAATAAGTTTTTAAAAAATCATATGAGCAAGATTTTTTTTCTTTTTTCTCTCCTTAAAGAGCCTTCAGGAACATTGTTAATACTGTCCAACACAGAGGTATAATTGCTTTTTCTTAACATGAGTTAAATTTTTAGTATTATGCTCTCAATCCCCTTGATAGAAGTCAGTGTCAGGATGTGTGACGGTTGGATGTGGGAAGTTCATAGAGAGATGTGCAGAACCTAAGTACAAGTCCAGAAGTGGGGGAATAGATAATTGCAAACGGTAACTCACAGGCAATATTGTCCCACCTTGACTTCATTATGACTTACGTCTTCAAAGAACAGAATGTGAGGCCATATCAAAAGATGCCTAGTACCAACACTTTCACGTGTGGTCTGTTTTCATTCCCATCAAATCTACATGCCCTTTTTTTCCTGACAGCTGTCATATACCATTTGTAGGATCTCTGTCATGCCAACTGTTATCCACAAACCAATTTAAGACATTAAAATTTATGCAGAAGATTGGAAAACAGAATGAGTCTCTTATAAAGTTAACCATATACTTACCATATGATCCAGCCTTCCCAAGATAAATGAAAATATGTATTTCCTAAAAATCCCGTGTACAAAAGTTTGTATTTTATAATAATCCCAAACTGAAAATAACTCAAATGCTCATTAGCTGATGAATAGATAAACTGTGGTACAGCCACATAATGAACTACTACTCAGAAAAAAAGAAAAATGAACTACTGATACATGGAATAACATGAATGAATCTCAAATACATTATGCTAAGTAAAAGAAGCCAGACTCATTCTGTATGCCATTCTGGAAAACTCAATAGTGACAGAAAGCAGATTAATGGGAGTGGTGGAAGGAGGATGACAAAGGGGAATGGGGATAATTTTGGAAGCAATGGAAGTGTTCTCTACTTGATTTGTGGTGGTCATATCTCTGTGTTTGTCCAATTCGATAGAACTGTATGTACTATACAGGGTGATTTTTTGCTGTCTGTACATTATACCTCAATAAATCTGATGTACAGAAAATCAAGTAGAGCTCCACTGAAGTACTGAGAAGCTTAATGCATGTTTCCTGTGTCCTGTGTCTTTTCTCATCCCTTTGTTTAAAATCCACCCCCCAAGCCCCAGCAATACCACCCCACTACCTATTGTGAAAAATGCTAAGCAGAACATTCCTTTTTCTTAGCCAGGGCTTAATTTAATGCTTTCTGACCGCCTTTCAGGTTCCACTTAAATCTTATTATCTTGTTATCCTTTTCAGTAGCCCTGCTGTTCTCTGAAAACCCCCAATCTCTGATAACTAGTGTGGGACCTCTTCTTTTGGTCCTATCATATAAACTCTCCATACAAAATGGATGGGACCCAAAATAATTCTGTCTTTATGGTGGCTGTGAGATATAGAGATGGCCCAATTTATTTACTCGTTTGACAAATATATTTTGATTACTAAGTACCAAGTACTCTGCTAAGCATGCGTGATACTACACTGGGTAACGGGACTAGGTTACTGCCCTCATGTCACTGTCTGCCCAGTATTAAACAATTGCAGAAATAATTATGATTTGCAATAAGAAGAAAAAAGAGAGAGCAATAAGAGAGAGCAATGTGAGCGAGATTTGCAACATGTTTTCCTGTCAGGACACACTGTGTTACATGTGGTGGTATATGATGGTGTCTGATGAGCACACTGAGAATGCTGCTAGAGATGACCAGCCCAGGCTCAGCAAGCCTGTTCCAGGCATTCTTTGGGTGGAGGGATCAACACCTCAGCACGTCAGTAACTCATGTTAGGCTACAGCAAATGGTCTCGGTGGTGATGGCAGCAGTAATAGTAATAGTATGGTAGTAATAGTAGCAGCAGCAGCAGCAGCAGCAGTAATAATGATAGTAAAGAGGGAGGCTATATTGGGGGAGAATTTCAGGTTAAAGGAATATTAAGTAAGGATACACTAAGGTGAATAAATATTATCATGATATAAAAATATGAAAGAAGCAGAGCCGCCCCAAAACATATTAGAATCCATATTATGTAAATATATAACAACCAAAACCAAACTGGTTCTGTCGAGTCCATTCTAACTCATAGCGACCCTATAGGATACAGTTGAACTGCCTCATAGAGTTTCCGAGGAGTGGCTGGTGGAGTCCAACTGTCAGCCTTTTGGTTAGCAATCAAGCTTTTAACTATTGCACCACCAGAGCTCCATATAAGTCTTCATCAGAAGCGTTAGTAATAGAGTAGATTGGACATTATACGGACAGATAATTTTTCATTTTTATTAACATCAACACACCTTGGGTATTTTCTATTTGTACATGCTCTGTTTGGCAATGTTAGAATTAGACAGACACTACTGTTAAGGCACTGATGTATTGAGAAAAAAGACACGAACACAAAATGAAAGTAATTAGAAAATGGGACAAGGCAGAAGTATTCACATCCTAAAATATCTGAAGTAGTTCATAGGAATTCAGGACAGAAAGAGTTAACTGGGTCCGAAGGGGCAGGAATGGCTTCAGGGAGGACAGGGGGCTTGAATCTGATCTGATTAGATGAGGTTCAGTGCAGGCCATTCCAGTCATGTGGTTCACTTTGAGCAAATCCAGAGATGCAGGGAGGAGAAATTTACAAGAGAAAGCAAGAGCACATTCTGTTTAGATTATTAAGATAATTTGCTTGTCTGCTATTTCTAAGTGGATCTGTCCCAAACGACATGTTCTATTCCCGTTAGAATCAATATACTGCTTCTTGCCATTAGTTCTTACTCCACTGGGAGAGAAAAAAGCATTATTCTCCCATTATGTTTGCTCTTTATCATCTCAACATAAAAAGTGTTAGATACTTTGATGAAACTAATAAGATTAACACCTGTAGCAATAAAAGGTACACAAGCTCCAGATCAAACCACTTTTGCACTTTTGATACCTATTTGATAACTTTCAGGTGCACACATCTGAAAGGTGTCACTTCCTGTTTTTCCTTCTGCAGAGGAAGATCGGAAGACTTTCCAGATATCTTCCCTGAGCCTTGGGGATGTTCCGTGTTAGTGTTAACTGTTTTTAGGGCCTCTACTCTCCAGACATCAGAAGCAGCCAGTGGGGAAAGGGGAAAGCTTAAGCTGCAGTGAGTCAGGAGTTTGTAGTCAAGGTTAGAAACTGTTTTCAAAGAGGTGACAAAATTAACATCAGAGGAAAAGGCAGCAACAATGAGAAAACACAGCTCCCAGACTGAATGCTCCCCTGATAAGTTCGCTAGATTTTCTGAATGATAAATTCCTACTTCCTCTAGTACTTTAAGGATTTCTGCTCAGAGACTGAGTCTGGGATCCTAGCTACACCATCCTCTCAGCAATTCAGCCTTACATAATTGGTCACTGTGCAAACTATCACACTGTATGGACATTAATAATGCAAAGAATATACAACATATAGTGACCAGCTCAGTCCAAATTTTAGTCCAGGCTGGCAAGTGTTAACATATGAGTTAAGCTTTTGCTATCTTATGCTAACCAAAAGGTCAGCAGTTCAAATCTAGCAGCTGCTCCTTGGAAGCCCTATGAGGCAATTCTACTCTGTCCTATAGGGGCGCTATGAGTTGGAATCGACTTGATGGCAATGGGTTTTCTTATGCTCTAACTCTTTAATTTGTGTCAACCTCAGCCCCTAGTAAGATCTCAAAATCTAGCATAAAGAGTGTCTTTTTTTTTTTTTAATCTTTAAATCATTGGTTTCAATTCTCTCTTAATTTCAGGTTGCATTTTTTTTCCCCTAAGATTCTGAATACCTGGTGTGATGGTTAAGATTGTGTGTCAGCTTGGCTGGGCCATGATTCTCAGTGTTTTAATGTGATCACTCCCATGATTGAATATACTGTGAGTAGCCAATCAGATGAAAGGGAGTCTCCCTGGGGGTGTGGCCCACATCTAAATATAAGCAGATGTTCTGGCTTTTTGCTCTCTCTGGATCCTGTGGCTGCATCCTGTCGTCTCATCTCTGATTCTTGGGACTTGAGCTGTCAGCTTAACTGCCGAACTTGGGATTTGTGGATCTGCACAGCCCGTGAGTGGGAGCCCTGCTCTCCGACCTGCCGATCTTGGGCTTGCCAGCTTCTGAGGCTGCATGACTTGGGAGAGGCCTCTACCCTGATCCACAGACTTGGGACGTTCTAGCCTCTACAATTGTGTGAGCTGTTTCCTTGATATAAATCTCTCTATTTATATTTACACGCTTTACTGGTTTTGCTTCTCTAGAGAACTCAGCCTAAGATACCTGCTCACCACTTTAATTTCAACTCAGATCACTTTAGCTGATTTCACCTCAACAAATCCTTCCTGGGTCCTCACTCTGACCTCGGCACTGTGAAGCCACAGACAGGAATGAGCCCTGCTGCCTTCAGTCTAGTGAGAGGGAGGAACATGGGCAAATTACTGTGCACAAGGACGCCATAGTGCAACATGAGGTCAGAGGAGGGAAAAATGAGTTCTGATTGAGAAGGGTCTTGGCATACCTTGTGAAAGTCATGGAATTTCTGAACAATTCCTAACATACTGGGTAAGGCAGAGGAAATTGTGGACATGAGTCAAAAGGAGGAACAAGACAGAAGGGTGTATGGTGGCTTCCCTGGATTAAGAATTCTTTTGAAATACACTATCCTCTTGATAACAATTTATATATTTTTCTTTATCTGGTCTTTCTGATATTAGTTTTTCTTTTCTTTTGGTTGTTGTTTTATTTTGATTTGTAAGTCACACTTTCTCTATTGAATCCAGTTTTCTTTTCATTCTGCTTTTTGTATTGCCAATAGACCCAGCTTTGCAACTTTCTTGTTGTATTAAGAAACTCTTTGAAAATTGTAGATAAACTAATAACATAGTGCCTCACGTGTGGAACACACACAGAGTACATGGTAGCCACAAGTACACTGCCTCTCACACATCCGTACTGTAATGTTTGATTACCTTTCCAAACATCTACATATCTAATAGTATTTTATTATTGCCAACCGACTGGAAGAGATCTATATTTGTGCCCACTTCAGTGAAAGGTGATTCAACAGAATGTGGAAAGTATTGAACAATATCATTAATAACACACACGAGTAAAATTTTGCTGAAGATCATTCAAAAGCGGTTGCAGCAGTACATCGACAAGGAACTGCCAGAAGTTCAAGCCAGATTCAGAAGAGGATGTGGAACAAGGGATATCATTGCTGATGTCGGATGATCCTGGCTGAAAGCAGAGAGTTACAGAAGATGCTTACTTGTGTTTTATTGACTATGCAAAGTCATTCAACTATGTGCATAATAGTAAATTATGGATACCACTGGAAGAATTGGAATTCCAGAATACTTAATTGTGCTCATGAGGAACCTGTACATAGATCAAGAGGCAGTTGTTCAGACAGAACAAGCGGATACTGCATGGTTTAAAGTCAGGAAAGTTGTGCATCAGGGTTGTACACTTTCACCATACTTATTCAATCTGTATGCTAAGGAAATAATCTGAGAAGCTGGACTATATGAGGGAGAACTCAGCATCAAGATTGGAGGAAGACTTATTAACAATCTGCGATATGCAGATGACACAACCTTGCTTGCTGAAAGTGAAGATGATTTGAAGCACTTACTGATGAAGATCAAGACCACAGCCTTCAGTATGGATTATACCTCAACATAAAGAGAACAAAAATCCTCACAACTGGACCAATAAGCCATATCATGATAACAGAGAAAATATTGAAGTTGTCAAGATTTCATTTTACTTGGATTCACAATCAAGCCTCATGGAAGCAGCAGCCAAGAAATCAAATGATGAATTGCATTGGGCAAATCTGCTGCAAAAGACCTCTTTAAAGTGTGAAAAAGCAAAGATGTCACTTTAAGGACTAACGTGTGCCTAACCCAAGCCATGGTGTTTTCCATTGCCTCATATGCATGTGAAAGTTGGACAATGAATAAGGAAGACAGAAGAAGCATTGATGCCTTTGAATTACAGTGTTGGTGAAGAATATTGAATATACCATGGACTTCCAGGAGAACAAACTAATCTGTCTTGGAAGAAATACAGCCAGAATTCTCATTAGAAGCCAGGATGGTGAGACTTCATCACACATACTTTGGACACATTATCAGAAGGGACCAGTCACTGGAGACTGACATCACGCTTGGTAGAGTAGAGGGTCAGTGAAAAAGAGGAAGACCCTCAATGAGATGGATTGACACAATGGCTGCAACAATGGGCTCAAGCATAACAACAATTGTGAGGATGGGTCAGGACTGGGCAGTGTTTGTTCTGTTGTACATAGGGTTACTATGAGTCTGAACTGACTGGATAACACCTAAGAACAATATTATGTTTTTGTCCAAATTACAATTGATTTTAATATACATAAAAAACCAAAACCTAACCTGTTGCCATC
>NW_004443991.1:8326235-8338051 GCF_000243295.1 Trichechus manatus latirostris
CATCCAGTCGATTCCGACTCATAGCGACCATATAGAACAGAGTAGAACTGCCCCATAGGGTTTCCAAGGAGCAGCTGGTGGATTTGAACTGCCGACCTTTTGTTTAGCAGCCAAATGCTTAACCCATGTACCACCAGGCTCCTTAAATATAGATATGTATTATAAATATGAGATTTTATTGCCAGTTAGGACAAGAAACCATAAAAATAAACACGAAGACTGAACACAAATTACTAACTGCTAAAAAGGAATGGCAGACAGTTCAGAAAGTATGTCCAGCACTAAGGGTAGTTTTGATCAACAAAGTGGCCCTTAAGGTGGCCTCCTTTTGTGGGAAAAGTCACTCAATAGTCCCAGCATTTGGATGAGACTGGTCTGAAGATAGAACACACAGATACTTCTAATCCAGACCTCAAATTGAAATCAAATCCTTTTGCACATGGGTGTTTACAAGTTTGGAAAACCACTGCGGTATCATCGTGCTCTAATTTTTCAGTCCATTTCCTATGTCAGTTTTACTCCACCTAATAGTGGGAAAGGCACAAGGCTTAAAATAAACCTGATTCAGGAAGAAGAAATTTTACATATCCCTCAGAGAAAATAATTCTATGGAACCTTGGCAATTCTTAGTTATTTCTTGGGTAAAATATTTTATTTGCCTTTAAGTAGGGTTTTTGTTTGTTTGTTTGTTTTGTTTTGTTTTAACATAGAACTTTCCTTTCCTAGAAAAGAGGTATTTGTTCCAGAATTGCCCTTCATTCCAGAGGCAGGATGCTTCTGCTCGCATGGACATGAATAGGAAGAGGAAATGAGTACAATTGACATTGTGCTGCTTTTTCACCATCCTAACCCACCCTAGTGGAAATAACCTCAATATAATAGCAGGGTTTGTTTAGAGGCACTTCCTTGAGGCAAATGCAGTTTTGCAAATCAATTAAAATGTTCTAATGCACCATCCTTCCCTTAGCACATATTCAGGACGTTTAATGAATGTAACCTGAATTTACCGCTGTTCTGCTTAAATGTGTCTAAATACTTACAGGTTGAACGTTCTTCTTGTTGTTGTTGGTTGCCTACGAGTTGGCTCTGACTCATGTTGATGCCATGTAAAAGAGAACAAAATGTTGCCTGGTCCTGAGCCATTTTCCTGATCATTGGTATGTGTGAGCCCATTGTTGTGGCTATTGTATAGTGCCTTCCAATGTAGGGGGCTCATCTTCCAGCACTATATTTGATAATATTCTGTTGTGATCCATAGGGTTTTCATTGGCTAATTTTCAAAGTAGAGTGCCAGGACTTCCTTCTTAGTCTGGAAGCTCTGCTAAAACCTGTCCACCATGAGTAATCCTGCTGGTATTTGAAATACTGGTGGCATAGTTTTCAGCATCATAGAAACATGCAAGTCACCAGTATAACAAACTAACAAACTGACAAATGGATGGAAAACCTTAGCAAAATAATAAACAGTGGACATACTGATTTTTATCCTCTTTTCTTACTCTTCTCAAAGCTAATGATATTACTTGCCAAACATCCTTTATGGCATGTTATGTTCCCCTAAAGAGAGCAGGGTGTATGAATAGTACTATTGTGGATAAGAACAGAATTTTAGGGTCTTCCTCTTTTTTCGCTGACCCTCTACTTTACCAAGCATGATGTCCTTCTCCTGGGACTAGTCCCTCCTGATAATGTGTCCAAAGTATGTGAGAGGAATTCTCACCATCCTTGCTTCTAAGGAGCATTCTGGTTGTACTTCTTCCAAGACAGATTTGTTTGTTCTTCTAGAAGTCCATGGTATATTCAGTATTCTCCACCAACACTATAATTCAAGGGCATCAATTCTTCTTTGGTCTTGCTTATTTATTCATTGTCCACCTTTTGCAGGCATATGAGGTGATTGAAAATACTATGGTTTGGGTCAGGCACACCTTAGTTCTCAAGAAGACATCTTCGCTTTTTAACACTTTAAAGAGGTCTTTTGCAACAGATTTGCCCAATGCAATATGTCATTTGTTTTCTTAACTGCTGCTTCTGTGATTGTTGATTGTGGATCCAAGTAAAATGAAATCCTTGACAGCTTCAATCTTTTCTCCATTTATCATGATGTTGCTTACTGGTCCAGTTGTTTTTTTTCTTTATGTTGAGGTGTAATCCATACTGAAGGATGTAGTCTTCAATCTTCATCAGTGAGTGCTTCAGTCTTCTTCACTTTTAGCAAGTAAGGTTTTGTCATCTGCATATTCACAGGTGTTAGTGAGTCTTCCTCCAATCCTGATGCCCCGTTCTTCTTCATATAGTCCATCTTCTTGAATTATTTGCTTAGCATACAGCTTGAATAAGTATAGTGAAAAGATACAACCCTGACGCACAACTTTCCTGACTTTAAACCATGCAGCATCCACTTGTTATGTTTGAACAACTGCCTCTTGGTCTATGTAGTCTCTGCATGAGCACAATTAAGTGTTCTGGAATTTCAATTCTTTGCAATGTTACCCATAATTTGTTATGATCCACACAGTCAAATGCCTTTGCATAGTCAATAAAACAAAAGTAAACATCTGTCTGGTATTCTCTGCTTTCAGTCATGATCCATCAGACATCAGCAATGATATCCCTTGTTCCATGTCTTCTTCTGAATCTGGCTTGAATTTCTTGCAGTTCCCTGTTGAGGTACTGCTACAATCAATTTTGAATTATCTTCAGTATAATTTTACTTGTATTTAGTATTAATAATATTGTTCAATAATTTCAGCATTCTGTCGAATCACCTTTCTTCGGAATGAGCACAAATATAGATCTCTTCCAGTTGGTTTGCCAGGTAGCTGTCTTCCAGGTTTGCTTCCATTTGTTAAAACATCTCAATTTATATTCTGTCAATTCTTGGAGCCTTGTTTTTCGCCAATGCCTTTAGTGCAGCTTGGACTTCTTCCTTCAGTACCATCAATTCTTGATCATATGCTACCTCCTGAAATGGTTGAATGTTGACCTATTCTTTTTGGTACAGTGACTCTGTATTCCTTTCCATCTTCTTTTGATGCTACCTGTGTCGTTCGATTTTTTGCCCATAGAATCTTTCAACATTGCAACTCAAGGCTTGAATTTTTTCATCAGTTCTTTCAACCTGAGAAATTCCTAGCGTGCTCGTCCTTTTTGGTTTTCTAACTCCAGATCTGTGCACATTTCATTATACTATTTACTTTATCTTCTCAAGCTGTGCTTTGAAGTCTTCTGTTCAGTTCTTGTACTTCATCATTTCTTTCTTTCCCTTTGGCTACTGTTTTTTCAAGAGTGAATTCCAGAGTCTGAATTCCAGAGTCTCTTCTGACACCCATTTTGGTCTTTTTTTTTTTTTTTGGTGTGTGTGTGGCTTTTTAATGACCTTTTACTTTCTTCATGTATGATGTCTTTGGTATCATTTCACAACTCATGTAGTCTTTGGTCATTAGGGTTCAGTGCGTCAAATCTGTTCTTGAGACAGTCTCTAAATTCAGTTGGGATATATTCAAGGTCCTACTTTGGCTCTCGTGGACTTGTTTTAATTTTTAATTTTCTTCAGCTTCAACTTCAACTTGCATCTGTTCCACAGTTGGCCCCTGGCTTTGTTCTGACTGATGATATTGAGTTTTTCCATTGTTTCTTTCTACAGATGTAGTCGATTTGATTCCTGTATATTCCATCTAGTGAGATCCATGTGTATAGTTGCCAGTTATGTTGTTGAAAAAAGATATTTCCAATGAATAGGTCATTATCTTGCATAATTTTATCATGTAATTTCTGGCATCATTTCTACCACCAAAGCCATATTTTCCAACTACTGATCCTTCTTCTCTGTTTCCAACTTTCACATTCCAATCACCAGTAATTATCAATGCAACTTCATTGCATATTTGATCAATTTCAGACTGCAGAAGTATGCTAAAATCTTTAATTTCCTCATCTTTGGCATTAGTGGTTGGTGTATAATTTTGAATAATAGCCGTATCAACTGGTCCTCCCTGTGGGGTATGGATTTTATCCTATCACTGATAGCGTTGTATTTCAGGATAGGTCTTGAAATGTTCTTGGATCCTGACAGAAAGGGAAAAAAATGTGGAACAGAACTACAAATTCTCAAAGAATCCAGACTTACGGGACCCAGCAAGGCTACAGGATTCCCTGAGATGATGGCCCTGAGATATTCTTTAAACCTTGAACAGAAACTATCTCCAGAAAGTACCTTTTAACTGAATAGCAGATTAGCTCAGAGAGTAAAGAATTTCACCCTTGAGAACTGCACTCTCTTAAAAATTATTCTTATGAGACCAAATGGACAACCATTACTCTAAAACATAGATGAGAAGTTCAGGGGGCACTGAGACTAAATTAATGGGAGTGGAACAGCTAGAATGGAAATAATGAGAATGTTGACACACACTGAAGAATGTAACCAATGTCACTGACTATTATTTGTAGAGATTATTCAATGTGAATCTGTTTACCTGTGTATACTTTCACTAAATAAATAATAAAATATTTTTTAAAAATGTGTAATCTTTTTTCATTTACTCCAACATATCTTTTTGGGGGACACAACTCAACTCATAACATATAGGATTTAGAAGTCGAACTGCAGACATTAATATTAAAAGGAAGAGAGGCTGAATAGTCTACAAAGAGTCTAACACAGTGCAAGGTAGGAGAGGATAGGGGAGATTGTGTGTGTGTGTGTGTGTGTGGGTATGTGTGGGTATGCAAAGTGCTCACACAAGTATGTGTATATGTGTGTAGGGAGGATGGTGGATTAAAACCAGACTATAATTAGGGTTTCTTTTTTCTCTTTATTATATAAAACGGTAGAAGCTGATTATCTTTACTTTTCTAATTTTGGCAATGAGATATATTTAAAAGAGGAAATTGTGTATTACATTGTAAAAATAATGTTTAGTACATCATACATCATCAAAAGAATATATTAACACCATCTAGGATAAGTGTTGTGGTTAAGTCTCAGTCAAATGTCAGTTTAGATACTTCCTCTATTGTCTATTTCCTGTTAGGTTCTAGGCACATCACTTCATCCTTCTGAAGTTCAAATTCTGCATATGTAAAATGGAAATTAACAATTATAATAATACTGCTTGCCTCTTGGTGTAGTTTTTGGATTAAATGTGGATGCATATGAGACACTTAGCATAGTGCTAGCACGTTGTAAAACTTCAATAAATGTTAGACTAACTTTTGTGTGAAACTAGGCAAATTAATTATTTTTGGTTTTCATTTTATTTGCAGGGAGATCACTACTTCTTGAATGCTGAAAAGCCCCAATAATTTTCACAATCACGAAGATCTTTAACTCGACAATCACGACGATCCTCAAAAACAAAGAAAAAATTATCCAAGCTGTTAAAGGATTGGTTCCAGTGAAATCTACAAGGCTAACAAAAATGGGAGAGGGACATATGTCAGATATGGAGACATTGTTAATGATGCGGATTGAGGACCAAACACAAAAGGTTGATTATCACTGCTAAGGCACGAAGCATGTTCCAGAAGCTTAAAGATAAAGCAGGACCAGCCTACGATATCCAATTTAGTGCTAGCTCTGGGTGGTTTGAGTACTTTAACCGTCCCTGCATAACGTGAAAGTAAGTGTTGAGACTTCGAGTGCTGAACTGAAGGCAGCAGAAGAATTTATTGAAACCTTAGATAAACTGACTGTGGAGGGGATTATTTGCCCCAGCAAATTTTTAATATGGACAAAACCTCCTTATTCTGGAAGCAAATGCCTGAAAGGAGCTTCATCCATAATATAGTGTTCACACAACATCCAAATCTCATAACATCCTATTTCACAGAACGTATCGTGGATGTTAAGCAACGTATGACTGTACATAAAGGTTTTGAGGAAATCTTCCTTAAATTCATTTTAAAAAATTCTGTTTTTCTGAGGAATACTTGACCTTAGAATCAGGGCTGACTTATCAATTGGGTACAGTAGGCCTGGTGCATGGGGCTCCCAATAGCTTTAGGGGATCATGAACATACTTTATCTTTTTTTAAAATAAGAAAAAAGAGAACTTTTAGGTTAACATGTTTTAATATGTAATTTCAATATCTTTGTCTTTATAACAACACAACCATAAAATATCATTATGAATTTTTTTTTAAGGAGGAGGAGGCCCAGGAAGGCAAAACAGCCAAAGGCCGTGAAAGTCATAATACTGCTGTGTTTAGAATGTAATACCAGACTACAGCTAGTAGAATTTTCTCCAGGTGACACAGAGAACCAGCTAAAAAAGAGAACAGAGTTTCATTTGGTCATTTACCGTTTGTTTGTTTGGTGGGGTGGGGTGTGACTAAGTGGAATGGTGACATTTACCTTGTTAGAGTGTACCAGGCAAGCTTTTCTTAGACTGATATTGACATATATCATTGCAATAAAGTTAATATTTGCATATAGAGCACATTGGAAGGAAACATGGGTGAATAAGACAAGGGTAGGTGACTCAAAAAATGGAGAAGGGTAATAGAGATAGAAACTATTTTTGTTCTTTTTTTCTATATGAGAAACAATACCTCATTTAAAATAATAATAATTTTAGAAATCCAATGGATAGTTAAAATATAAATTTGTAATAGTATATGTTGCTATGAATATTCTGATAGCTCCTTAGCTTAAGAGGACTAAATTATATTTAAAACATGCCAACACAGAAATACAACATCTAAGCAAAAGGAATTTCAACTTGTTGCTAAGGGAAGCCCCACGTATAATCCTTTGCTCTAGTAATTTGAGCTAAGTATCTAATGTCTCGTAAGATAATTTTGAACATATCAGGACCTATTACACTAAACCAAGAATAAGGAGAAGTCTTTCCTTTCTTGTTGCTTGGTTGTGTGGCACTGTACAAAATTATTTTATAAACTGCTTTCACTGCAGGTTTAGAGTTATTTAACAAGTTGTCAAGTGCTGGAAATCTAAAAAAAAAAATAAAACATAATTTCTGAAGAGACAGAAATTTAGAAATCCTTTATTACCATCATATGCCAAAAGCATACCGTTTATTTGTAGTCTGTAACATGAATCTTCTAAGTGATCTTGGGAATACTATTTTGAATATATTGAATAACACTGGATTCAACAAATCTTAATTTTACAACATACAATAAAATTTTAAACACCCATAGTATAGATGACACGGTACTAGGCACCGGAAATTCTGACCAGCCTCGACACTACAGTCTCATCGAAGGAGAATCAAATTACTTGAGAAAATCACTTCACTTCTCCTAATCTCAGTTTCTTTATTTGTGATTTTGCTTTATGTATTTATTGTGAGGCTCAAATCAGATAATACCTATAAAAGTGCCTTGGAAACTGCAAAGGACTATGAAAGTATAAGCTACGGTTACTATCCTTTGGACTCAATTTCGATAACATGACAATTAATTGTGATTAGCTTACGGAGTAGTATGGGCTTTAGGGCTAATTTGTCGGTTTAAAATAGCTGTAGGTGTAATTTAGGGTTTAGTTCAATGGGAATATCCTGGGCATAAAAATTCTCTTAGGACTAATAAAAGCAAACAGCCTTAACAACAAATTTAGGTGCCCTTTGCTGTCTACTTAACCATTCTACAAAGTGATTTGTTTTCATCTTTGCAGATGTGTTAGCTCGCAGAGTCTCCACTTAAAATGAATTGTCAATGAAAAGAATGAATGTGCTATGACAATGAATTTATTTAGTATCTCTGACTTTAATGATAAATCAGTATTAACCCTAGCCGATTCAATTTGAAGTTTTCCTATGAAGTCAAGATTATAAAATCTACACACCTGAAGTATTTCCCTAAAATTAAGGATCAGATGTCTAATTTTACAGTAAGTAGATTCTAAATTATTTATATAGATTCTAAATTATTTATATAGATTAGATTTATGGAATTTGTGACAGACCAGGGCAAAACTAATTAATTGATTTTTGAAACCTCTTTCTGTTACATGGAAGAAAAACTTGGAGATCTGCTTCCGTACAGATTATAGTAAAGAAAGACAAACCTGTGGAGCAGTTCTACTCTGTAACCCCATAGGTCACCGTGAGTTGGAATTGACTTGAAGGCAATGCGTTTTCTTTTTAGTTTCTGAAGCACCAGTTTCTTCCACCTTTCTCTCTTTCATCTGACATATTTAAGTACTTCCTATATTTCCAAGGCTACCGCATAAGTAATTGCATGTAAAATTTATAAAGATTCCATTCCGAAACTGAACTTCACAGAACTTAAAAATCTGTCCAAAATGACACATCTGTAAGTGGTGGCACCTCCTACTTGCAAACTAGGCCAGCATTCTTTCAAATACAACATAATTTCTCATCCAAGTCCACATGTCAGTGTCTTCGTTTCCTACAGCTCCCATACAAAATGCCACAAAGTAGAGTTATGGGTTGAATTGTGTCCCCCCAAAATATGCATTGTAAATCCTAACCCCTATAGCAGTTATGGAAACCCTGGTGACATAGTGGTTAAGTGCTACGGCTGCTAACCAAAAGGTCGGCAATTCGAATCCAGCAGATGCTCCTTGGAAACTCTATGGGGCAGTTCGAATCTGTCCTATAGGGTCACTATGAGTCGGGATCGACTCAACAGCGACAGGTTTTTTTAATAGCAGTTATAATCCCATTTGGAAATGACTTTTCTTTGTTATGTTAATGAGGCGGAATTAGTGTAGGGTGTGTCTTAAATCAGTCTCTTATGAGATATAAAAAAGCAGATCAAACAAGGAGCAGGCAAGTAGAGATGGGGGAGGGAAGATGCCATTCCACATGAAGATCACCAAGGAAACAAGGAAGAGAAGCTGAAGAGACAAGGACCTTCCCTTAGGGTCGACACAGAGAGAAAGCCTTCCTCTATAGTCGGCACCCTGAATTTGGACCTCTAGCCTTATAAACTGTGAGAAAATAAATTTCTGTTTGCTAAAGACATCCACTTGTGGTGTTTCTGTCATAGCAGCACTAGCTAACTAAGACAGCAAGTGACTTTAAAAAACAGAAATACATTGTCTCACAGCTGTGGAGGTGAGAATTCTGAATTCAGGGAGTCACCAGGAATACACTTTCTCTCTGTTGGCTCTAGGGAGATTCTTCCTTATCTCTTTCAGCTGTGGTAGCCCTGGAGTGTCTTGGTGCTCCTTGGCTTGTAGCTGGATCCTCAGATGCTGTCCACCTCTTTTTGTGTGACTGTCTCTCTCCCTGTGTGTGTTCTCCTCTTTTATAAAACACCACTAAGAAGGGATTAGGACTAAAATCCACCCTACTCTGGTATTTAATTGATAATATCATCAAAGAAAGATCCTATATCCCCAATCAAGGTCACATTCATAGCTACAGGGTTAAGACTTTAACATATCTTTTTGGGGGACACAACTCAATAACAGCCACGCAGGCTGTATTCTTAATGTCCTTCTAATCAAATCTTGGTCTCAGGAAAGAACCTGACAAACTGATTCACAATTATGTGGTAGGGCATAAATGACTTTGAGGGCTTAAAGTCATGTGGAACCTAAGATGTGTATTTTACCAGGGGAAAAGACTATCTGTAATTTATATCAAATGAATGAAACTCTTCCTGAAATTTCAGACACTAGGGTATAAGTGGGTAAAGAAACTAACTAAAACTACAAAATTAAATCCCATTGATCTTGCCAGTTAAACACGTGGCACTCAGAACTGCAATTTTAACAGAAGGACTGATGTTTTGCTGCTTTCATGTAAAGCTTGTATTTAGATTTGTAACTGCTACTGATGGGCTTTGCTCATATGAAGCCACCTGAAATGAGATTGTTCATCAAGTTGGCACTTGAAGTTTATGTAGAATATTTCTGATGCCCTTCCTCCAAGAGCACAGCAAGGATTCTTGATATATCCCATATGTTTTAAAAAGACATGGCTACAATAATATCTGTGAAGACTAGAAGCTGAATAAAAAGTCATAGCAGTAGCTGTGGTTTAAATCACAGGCATACTGGGTTCTAAGATGAGAAACAGGCAGAAGTGGCTGTGAATTCAACTCCTGGGGATTAAAATAAACGGTGGGAGAACAGAGCCAGGTTTAGTTTATGAAACAGGGAGCTAGGTCAAGGCTACCATGCTCACAGACAAAAGTAGCTGCTACCATGTTCAAAATGGAGGCCAATATCAAGTTTTTGCCTGGATGTGGAAGAAAGCACAAACAGTTGCTCTCCCAGAGCTAGGACAAGCCTCAAATAGTTTGGTAACACCTCCATAATATCCACGCATTATGAAAGCTCTGGTTGTCAATAAGAGACCAAAGCAGGAGAAACTGTCAGATATGAAGATATGAAAAGGAGGGGTCAAACCAAACCAAACCAAACCAACAAACCAACTAGGAAATGCCTATTCAAGAAACACACAAAAATTTCAAAGAATACAAGGAGAAAAAAATAATGATGAAAGGTAGCCATTAAGCAGGAGACGTTACTCCTGATGATATAAATATGATAAAAAGACTTAAAATGTGAATATTTAAGATCTTAAAATATATGAAGGAGTACCTGCTAAGAAGAGGGACAAAGGATTTTATTACCAAAACAAAAGGTTATGAATCAGGAACATGTGGCTATAAAGAAGTACTGAAGAGAAATCTTAGAAATAAAAAAAGTAGTCATTGAAACTAAACAATAGGAGTTCCGGCAAAATGGTGCTCTAGGCAGAAGGACCACGCCGTCCCTCCACAGCAAAGATCTGAAAAACTAAGCCGAACAGAGTATACAACAATCCTGAAACCCTAAAACATCAAATGAAGAGATAAAGAGCTCAGCCAAGCACCAAATGGAGTGAGAAAACTGACAGAGAACGGAGAGCGAAGAGAGATTCGTGCAGAGGTCCCCTACCAGCTAACGCAGCGTGGATCCGCCATCTCGGACTCCTATCGGAGACCAGCAAACAGGGAGTATGAGAAAGCAGCCTCACGGAGCTTCCAGTGGGAGACAAAACAACCGGTAATTTGCGATATATGCTTTCCCACCCCCCACCATTCTTCACCCCGACTAGGCCTCCTCTGCTTCCCACGGCCACAGTCTCTTGACCGGGAAACAGCGGCTGCTTGGATTCCACACAACCGAACGGGTGGCTGTCAGAGTGCCATTTGTTGGCTGCTGGTGTTGCTTTTTTTTCTGCTTCTTCTTATGTCTTCCTTGCCTCTCCCCACCTCCCCCTCCTTTAGCTCAAGTACCTTGCTCCCTGCGCCATCTTTGCTTCTTCCTGAAGGGCTGCAGAGCTCCAGTAATTTGTGATATATGCTTTCCCACTCCCTACCCTTCTACACCCACACTTGGCCCCCTCTGCTTCCCACGGACACAGTCTCTTGTCCAGAAACACCAGCCCGCACTAGCTGGCTCTCTGAGTGCCATTTGTTGGCTGCTAGTGTTGCTTTTTTTTTTTTTTCTGCTTCTTTTGACTTCTTACTTGCCTCTCACCACCTCCCCCTCCGTTCACTCAAGTACCTGGCTCCATGCGCCAACTTTGCTTCGTCTTGAGGGGTTGCGGAGCTCCGTTCGAGTGTGGAGCTACTTCCTGGTTTGGGCTGCTGCGCTGGTGGGATCCCAGGGCCCTTGTTCGTTTGTTTGTTTTGAATAGTTTGTTTCTTTTCTTTTCCTTTTCTTGAGTCGGGAGCCCTTTCTGGCCAGGCTGAGCTGCGTGGCAGGGAGACGCCCCTTCGGCTTCCACAGACGTGCAGAGGATCCCTGTGGACATTTCTTTTTACATTGTTTTTATTTTCCTTTTCTGTTTCTTTGGGGGCCTTTCTTGTTTTTTTTTTTTTTT
>NW_004443991.1:8344407-8363876 GCF_000243295.1 Trichechus manatus latirostris
AGAAATAGACATACCATTTGATCCAGCAATCCCACTCCTAGGAATATATCCTAGAGAAATAAGAGTCGTCACTTGAATAGACATATGCACACCTACATTCATAGCAGCATTGTTCACAATAGCAAAACGTTGGAAACAACCTAGATGCCCATCAACAGATGAATGGATAAACAAACTAAGGTACATACACACAATGGAGTACTATGCAATGAGGAAGAACAACAAGGGATCTGTGAAACATCTCATAACATGGATGAAACTGGAGGACATTATGCTGAGTGAAATAAGTCAATCACAAAAGGACAAATATTGTATGAGACCTCTATTGTAAAAACCCATGACAAAGTTCACACACAAAATGTAACAATCTTTGTTGGTTATCAGGGATGGGGGGGGGAAATACTAAATAGGCAATAGATAAGTGGTATCTTGGGTGAAGGTTGAGACAGTACACAATACAGGAGAAACTAGCACAACTTGTACTAGGAAAAGTCATGGAAGCCCCACAGACACATCCAAACTCCCTGAGGGACTGAATTGCTGGGCGGAGGGCTGTGGGGAGCGTGGTCTCGGTGAACATCTAGCTCAATTGGTATGACACAGCTTATAAAGACAATGCTCTACATTCTACCTTGTTGAGTGGTGTCTGGGGTCTTAAAAGCCTGTGAGCAGCCGTCTAAGATACTCCACTGGTCTCATCCCTTCGGGAGCAAGGGAGAATGAAGAGTATAGGATACAAGGAAAAGATTAGTCCAAAGGACTAATCCTCCACAGCTACCAAGGCCTCCACCATACTGAGTCCAGTACAGCTAGATGGTGCCCAGCTACCACCGCTGACTGCTCTGACCAGGATCACAACCGAGGTTTCTGGACAGAGCTGGAGAAGGATGTAGAGCATAATTCTAACCCACAGAAAAAAGACCAGATTTACTGGCCTAAAGGAGACTGGAGAAACCCCGAGAGTATGGTCCCCAGACACGCTTTTAGCTCAATGGTGAAGTTACCTCCGAGGTTCACTGTTCAGCCTGGGAGTGGACAGCCCCGTAAAACCAAATGAGACTAACGAGGTACAGGAGTCCAGTGACAGGGGCCAGAAGGCAGAAGGGGATAAGGAAGCTGGTGATAGGGAACCCAAGGTTGAGTAAGGATATTGTGGATATGTTGTGAGATTGTTAACCATTGTCATAGCGCAACATTTGTAGTAAGTGTTAAATGAGAAACTATTTTGTTCTGTAAGCCTTCATCTTAAGTGTGAATACCAGCACAATTGGAAGAGCATAGTAATGTCACTGAACTGTGCATGTAGAAATTTTTGAAACGGTGTATCTTTGGGTATGTGAATTTTCACCAAAAAAAAAAAAAAAAAGAGGTTGAGAAGTTAGAGGGTTGATATGTTGTGGGGTTGTTAACCAATGTTATAAAACAACATGTGTACTTCTGAAACTATTTGTTCTGTAAGCCTTCACCTGAAGTACAATTAAAAAAAAAAAAAATTAAAAAACAAAAAGAAACTAAACAATAGCAGCGAAAACAAAAAACTGAATAAATTGGTTTAATATCAGACTGAAAAAGCTGAAGAGGAGATTAATGCATTAGAAATAGTACTGAGTAATTGACCTACAGAAAGATAAAGAAACATGAAAATTTTAACAGACTTATAGAATGGTCTGACAAATTTTTTTCCATAAAATTTTTGAAAGAAGAGAAAATGCCAATATTTAAGAGATAATAACTAACAAGTTTCCAGACTGAAGAAAGACTGAATCCTTATTTAATAAATGCACATTGAGAGCCAAGTAAGGTAAAAGTAAATAACTATATACCTTAACAAACTTAGTGAAATTGTTGAACAGGATGGTCAAAAAGAAAATCTTAAAAATCTTCCGTGGAGAAAGCAAAGTATCTGATAATTAGGTTGAGAGTAGATGTCTCCTTAGCAAAAATAGAGGCCAGAAGACAATGCAGTAATAGCTTCAGTGTCTGGGGAATATTATTACCAAACTACATTTATATATCACTAAACTATCATCCAAGAGTAAAGACACTAGGAAGACTTTTTAATATGTAAATGAGTAATGATCTATTTCAACCATAGACCTTGGCTCAAGAAATTCTAAAGAATTTACTTCAACAAAAACAAAACTATATCCAGATGGAAGAAATGGGAGGCAAGAAGCAAGTGTGAGCAAAAGAAAAAAAAAAAAAACAGTAAAATGTGCATATAAATTCAATGAAAAGAAAAGGTAATTTGTCTTGAAATTTGTTGTTGTTTTTTAAAGCCAAAACTAAAATTATAGACAGAAATAATACAGAAGATAAGTTTGTTTGAAAGGAAGCTAGAAATACTGAATACCCTTATATTTACTGGAAAAATCTACAGTTTAGGATGTATACTCAACTTCAGGAAGCTCATAAGCTGAAAGTGGGCTTAACACGCTGCTGAGTGACAAAGGCCAATTCAAGTTCTCTGACCTTCTTTGTTACTTACCAAAAATTACTAATAAAAAATAAATGTTAATATTAATAAAGAAAAGAAATACAGAGAAATCAACAATCATTACATGGTAATTATGTATGTAAAATATTGAAGTATCAACTAAAAGAATAGGAATACATTGACAAATCCATACGACAAATCATACAAAATGGATTTTGGGTGAAAACATAGCCAAACAACTTTATCACTGCAGCAAAAGATAACAGAAGAAAGAGAACCTAGGAAAATCAAAGAAAAGAGGAAACAAAATAACACTCCAACTGTAAGTCTAAATATGTCAGTAATAGGCTCATCTATCAAAATACAAATAAAACCAAAGAATAGAAAACATTTGGAGCAAAGAGACGTAAAAAAGGAACAAAAATGATATACTTACATGTTGATAATGCTAACCAAAAGAAAATGGATACAGTAATACTAAATAACAGATGCAGTAGAATTTAAAGCAAAAGCCTTAACAAGAATGGAGACATTCCATAATAATAAAATACATATAAATATTATGAATTGTCATCATTATATGTTTCCAATCGTTGCTGTTGAGTCTGTTCCAACTCATGGCGACTGTATGCACAACAGAACGAAACACCGCCCGGTCCTGTGCCATCCTCACAACAGTTGTTATGCTTGAGCCCATTGTTCAGCTACTGTGTCAATCCATCTCCTTGAGGTTCTTCCTCCTTTCTGCTGATCCTCTACTTTAACAGGCATGTTGTCCTTCTCCAGGGACTGGTCCCTCCTGATAACATGTTCAAAGTATGTGAGACAACATCTCACCATCCTAGCTTCTAATGAGCATTCTGGCTGTACTTCTTGTCACCAATGTCACCAATACATATCAATATTATGAATTTTCATATTCTAACAATATACAATTAAATAAAGTTAAAACTGAGAGGACTATATGAAGAAATGAACAAATTCACAATCATCTTGGGAGGCTTTAAAATATTTCTGCAAGAAACTGATTACAAAAAATACTAGTGAGACTATAGAAAATACAAATAATGTAGTTAACACCATTATCTGTCTATCTATCTATCTATCTGCCTGTCTCTCTGTCTGTCTGTCTATCCATCTATGTATCATCTATTAATCAAACGCTACATCCAAGAAATATAAATTGTATATTCTTTTCAATACACATGAAATTTTTAAAGAATGGATCAATATGAGTCACAAAGGAAACTCAGTTCCAAAAATAAACCATAGTTTGTATTATCTAACCACAATGCAATAATTAAGAACTAATAATAAAAAATAGTAAAAATATACTCCATGTACAGAAAATAAAACACACATGTACTGTAAATAACTCTTAGGTTAAAGATGAAATCAAATGGAAATACCAAAGTATTTAAAAATGAACAGCAGGAAAAACCAGTTATCAATATGGTTAGAGTGGCATTTAGCAGAAAATTTATTGTAATTGCGAGATGTGGAACTCTCTTGCAGTAAACAATTTGGCCTTTGGTCCTGATTCCTGAGAGAGCCTGACCACACTTGAGGCCATTGAGTCAGGGCTGACTCGACCTAGAGGGACCACCTGGGAGCATGATGTGATGTAATCTATCATGGCCATGTGATAAGGCCAATAAAGGTCTTGGAAGATGGAGGCTCAACTGAACTTCTTGGGTGGTGAGAGTGAACATCTGCTCTCAGGAGGGTAAGCACATCTTTTGGGGACATGGAAGCTCTGTGCTGAGATCCCTCCTAGACAGTGCCTTATTTGTTTGTATACTTTTTATCTGCTAGATTAAAGATAGCCCTTTACCTGGAGTTTGTGAGTCATTCCAAAGAATTATCAGACCTAAGAAAGAGACAAAGCTCCAGTATCTGCTGACCTAGCACCAAATAAATAGATATGAGAGACTGAAGGGGCCAGTATCACCGACCTAGCCCTGGGTGAATGGGGATGGGAGAAGGACTGCATGGAACAGCTGGGTTTTGGACTGAAAAGGGAAGGGAAGTTGAGATTTCCAAACAACACAGCTGGCATATGGAGCAGGATTTGTTATCCACCTCACAAGTTGGCATCAGAAGTGGATGAGCACAGCCTCCTTGGACTGCTTAGATACAATTGCTTCAGCAAGCAGGATCCACTAGAGCAGCCCCTGACTGCTCAGTCATACATGGATATATATGAGAAAAAAAAGAAAAATGTAAAATAAATAAGCCAAGTGGTAGTATTTAGAGTTAGGTAAAGCCAAAAATAAAGGAAGTGTATCTAATAAAGAATAGGAAGTGAATTGTAATGGTTAGAAGAAAATTTAATAAGGAAAGAAAAGAGAGGATCTAAAAACTGAAAGCTTTTTTTTTTTTTTTTTGTACAACTTGTACAAGGAAAGGTCGTGGAAGCTCCATAGACACATCCAAACTCTCTGAGGGACTGAATTGCTGGGTGGAGGGCTGTTGGGACCATGGTCTTGGGGAACATCTAGCTCAATTGGCATAACACAGTTTATAAAGACAATGCTCTACATTCTACCTTGGTCAGTAGCATCTGGGGTCTTAAAAGCCTGTGAGAAGCCATCTAAGATACTCCACTGGTCTCACCCCTTCGGGAGCAAGAGAGAATGAAGAGAACAGGACACAAGGAAAAGATTAGTCCGGAGGACTAATGGACCACAGCTACCAAGGCCTCCACTGGACTGAGTCCAGTACAGCTAGATGGTGACCGGCTACCACCACTGACTGCTCTGACCAGGATCACAGCAGAGGGTTCTGGACAGAGCTGGAGAAGGATGTAGAACAAAATTCTAACTCACAAAAAAAAGACCAGATTTACTGGCCTAAAGGAGACTGGAGAAACCCCGAGAGTATGGCCCCCAGACACCCTTTTAGCTCAGTGGTGAAGTCATCTCCGAGGTTCCCCATTCAGCCTGGGAATGGACAGCCGCATAAAACCAAATGGGACTAATGAGGTACAGCAGTCCAGTGACAAGGGCCAGAAGGCAGAAGGGGACAAGGAAGCTGGTGATAGGGAACCCAAGGTTGAGTAAGGATAGTGTTGATGTGTTGTGAGGTTGTTAACCATTGTCATAGGGCAACATGTGTACTAACTGTTAAATGAGAAACTATTTTGTTCTGTAAGCCTTCATCTTAAGTGAGAATAGCAGCACAATTGGAAGAGCGTAGTCGATGTCACTGAACTGTGCATGTAGAAATTTTTGAAATGCTGTATCTTTGGCTATGTATATTTTCACCAGAAAAAAAAGGTCGAGAAGGGAGAGGGTTGACATGTTGTGGGGTTGTTAACCAATGGCATAAAACAATATCAGTACTACTGTTTCATGAGAAACTATTTGTTCTGTAAGCCTTCACCTGAAGTACAATTAAAAAAAAAAAAGAAAAAAAAAAAAAAGACAAATGGAATTTTTATCAAGACTACTTAAGGGAAGACAGAGAAGCCCAAACAATCAATACTAGAAAATGAAAACACACCAAAACCCACTGCCATCAAGTCAATTCCTACTAATAGTGACCCCACAGGGTTTCCAAGGCTATAGATCTCTACAGAAGCAGACTGCTACATCTTTCTCCAGAGGAGCTACTGGTGGTTTCAAACCACTGACCTTTCAGTTAGCAGTTGATTGCTTTAACAACTGCGCTACCAGGGCTTCTTAGAAAATGAAATGGGAGTTATTAATAGAGTTATGGTAGCAATTTAAGAATCATAACAACTAACTAAGAATGACTTAGTGCCAAAATATAGAACTTTTTGAAAATATATGTATTACTAAAAGTGATGCAAGAAGAAAAAGAAATTTTGAATGGAACGATAAGCATCAAAAATTAAATCTTTCCTAACCCCACTTCCCTCCTCACCCACAGAAAAAGAAAAGATACCAGGCTCAGAAGGTTGAACAGGTAAGTCTTACCAAATAGTCAAGAAACACCTAATTTCCACCTCATGAAAACTGTATCAAACAATAAAAAAAGGAAAATGCACAAATCATTTGGTAAGCAAGGCAAATATAACCTTAAAAGAAAAATCAGACAAAGATAGTATAAGAAAAGAAAATTATATAGCAATACTACTTACGAACATGAATAAAGTACTAGCAAATGTACACCAGCAATGCATAAAAAAATACTAATATGCCTTGACAATTTATATCATTTCTGAACACTCTATCCATATAACTTATCACATTAACAGATTAAAGGATAAATATCATATGATTATTTCAGTACAGGAGAAGAAAAAAACAACCCAGCTGATAAAATGTAATACTGGTTCAAGATGAAAAATTGTTAACAAATTTATATAGATTTTTAATTTTACAGCAGATAACTACCAATAATCTATTGTAAGCATCATACTTACTTTTTAATATTTAGAAATGTGTTTTTAATTGCAGACAATATGATTGGGTCCATAAATAATCCAAAAAAATCTATGAAAAAACTCTTAAAATGAATAAGGTAATTTAACAAGTTAATTGGATATAAGATCTTGATACTAAAATTAACAATATTTTTATATACTAGCTATACAATTAGAAAATGATAAAATCCTCCCAGTAATAATAAAAATCTATGATTCAGAATAATAAACAGTGAAATATGTAAGATTTTATAACAAAATAATATATTAATAAAAGATATTTTGAAAAATGAAGAAATTGAAAGATATATCAAGTTAATGAATAGGAAAACTTAATATCGTAAATAAGCAATTTCTCTCCCAAATTTATCTATTGTAATTGCAGTCAAAGTCTTGGATCCTGACTAAATATTATTTTAAGACAATTGTGAAACACAGAGAAACAGGGCTTGAACCCTCACCTATCATATTTTAAAGCCACCATGTTAAACAATACTTTATTGGGACCTGAGCCAATAAACAGAACCTAAAAGCAGACCCAAACCCATAAGGGAACACAGTGTATGAGAGACGCCGCATTACAGTTTGGTTCTGTACTAACTGGTTCTGGGTCAACTTTCTTTGCACTTAGTAGGAATAAAGTGTGATGTCCCATCACAAATCATACCTGACAAAATAATCTCATTTGATCCAAGACCTAAAGATAAAAAGCAAAGACTTAGAACTATTAGAAGAAAATCTAAGCAACTTATTTTTCTTTCAATGTGGACGGGAAAAATTTCTTAAGATAAGAAGTTACAAGCAAAACTATGGGTGGACTTGACACATAAAGCTAAAAAATATGTACGAGGAGAAATTTTAACATATATAACTAATAATATGCAACTACAATGTTAAAATAATTTCTAATAGTGAATAGGAAAAATAAAAAACAAAAACCTAGTAAGCAAGTAGTAGCAGAAGTATATGAACAAGCGATTCAAAGGAGAGTAAACTTGAATGTTAAAAAAATTGAAGTGATGCTCAACCTCATAACTAATGAAGAAAATAGAAATTAAAATAAAAATAAAATATTATTTTATATCCATAAGATGGGTAAAATTTTACATTTTACAATTCAAAGTATCAGTTAGGATGTGGATAAATAAAAACACTTACATATTGGGGAAAGTTTAAAATGATCCAAGGACCAATTTTACCCGGCAATATGTCACAGAGATAAAGATGTTCCTACCTTCTGACTCAGCAATTCCACTCATAAGTTTTTATACCAAGAAACTTCTGCACATTTTACAAGGATATAAATAAGGATGTTTATTGCAGTGTAATTTATAATAGTGAACGATTGGAAATTGATAAATTAATATTAAGAGAGGAGTGGATAAATTAATGTGATATATTCTTATAACTGACATGCACCCACATGAATAGATTTAAAAAGACTAATACCGAGTTTAAAAAAGTTGCAAATGATACTATTTATAGAAATTTTAAAAAATTATTGTGGTAAAATATATATAATCTAAAACTTGCCCTTTTAATGAATTTAAAGTACAATTCAGTGATATTAATTATATTCACAATGTTGAGCAACCATCACCACTATCTATTTCCAAAACATTTTTATTACCCCAAACAGAAATTCTATACCCATTAGGCAGTAAGTCTTCATTCCCCTCCCCACAGCCACAGCCCCTGGTAATCTCTAATCTATATTCTGTCTCTATTAATTTGCCTATTCTAGATTTTCATATGAGTGGAACCATATATTTGTTCTTTTGTGTCTGTCTTCTTTCACTTAGCATATTTTCAAAATTCATCTGTGTTGTAATATGTGTCAATATTCATTCCCTTTTTTATGGCTGAAAAAATATTCCACTGTATATTACATTTTGTTTATCCATTCAAGTGGTGGGCACTTGGGTTTCACCTTTTGGCTATTGTGAATAATGCTGTTATCATCATTGGTGTACAAATATCTGTGATTCCCTGCTTTCAAATCTTTTGGGTATGTACCCAGAAGTGGAATTGCTGAGTCATATGGTAAGTCTAAAGAGCCCAGGTAGCGCACAGGGGTTAAGTGCTCGGCTGCTAACTGAAAGGTTGGCTGTTCAAAAGCACCAGTGGCTCCAAGGAGGAAGATGTGGCAGTCTGCTTTCATAAAGATTACAGCTCTGGAATCCCTCTGGGGCAGTTCTACTCTGTCCTATAGGGTTACTAGGAGTTGGAATTGACTCTACGGCAATGGGTTTTGGTTTTTATGGTAAATCCGTGTTTAACTTTTTGAGGATACAGTGGCTGCATCATTTTACATTTCCATTAGCAATGCATGAGGATTCCAATTTCTCTCATCAACACTTGTTATTTTTCTTTTTCTTTTTTTATAAAATCTACCCTAGTGGGGGTGAAGTTGTATCTCATTATGGTTTTGATTTGCATTTTCCTAATGACTTATGATATTAAGAAAAATATGATATTTTAAGAGTGACTACATATATATGAGATAAAAGTGCAACAGCGTAATCTGATTGAATACGAAAAGTTATGGTAATTGTTACCTGTGTATTAATAGAATGTGGGAGAGGAGCAAAGGAGACTTCAATTTTATTTGTATAATTTCATTTCATTTATGAAAATCTATCTGATCCCAATATGGCACAGAGTTAATATTTATCATCCTGAGTAGTGGATGTGTGTGTGTATGTGATTTTCTGAAATTTTCTACATTTCAATTTTTTTTTCAAGAAATGAAATAACCAAATCCACCATTGTGTTTTGTGATGGTTTGTTTGCAGTCAGTTCAGACTACTCTCTAGTTGTAACTCATGCCTGCTTTTCTGCTCTGTTATTAGAGGAAAGTTGTTTTATCCCTGTTCCTCTGGTTTCAAGAAAGGTATTTTGTCCTAAATATTCCTGGCTTTTTGTGTCTACCTCGACTACTCCTCTCCTGACTATAACTTAGTCCTTTTTCCTCTCTTTGGGAGCCAGTGGCCTGTAGTGAACATGCATTCTTGTGCTATTCGTCAGTTCATTTCCTGAATGTTAAAGCAGTTTTTAAATGTGTATCCTACCTAAGAATATTTCCTTTCAGAGCTAAAATCAGAAATTTTATAATAGCAAGGAAATGACAGTCTGGTATCAGTTTGAATTCATGCTCCCTTTAATTCTCAAACAGTAGGTGTTTTAGCAGCCTAAACTGAACCTGAGTGTTGCAGATAAAGTGAAGAAAATAGTCACATGCAAAAAAATATATAAAGACACTTGAGCTAAATAAACATAATATTTATTTAGTTCTAAAAAGGTTCTTCGTGCAACCAGAAAGGGAACTAAAAATATTTTCTTCCATATCTATAAAGAATATTGATAGCTATACATGTTGCAGGCTGTCTGTAATTTTCTTGAGGATTGGGATAAGCTATGTTCCTACGCATTTTGATTAGCACAAATAGAGACACTTAATATTTGTGTAATAATACCACCGTATATATTATGTAGGAGCCCTGGTGTCACATTGGTTAAAGCACTTGGCTGCTAACCAAAAGGTTGGTTTGGCGATTCCTACCTACAGGCTGCTCTACAAGAGAAAGACGTGGCAGTCGGCTTCCATAAAGATTTGTAGCCTTGGAAACCCTATCGGGCAGTTCTATTGTGTCCTTTAGGGTTACTGTGAGTGCTTGGCTACTGACCGAAAGGTTGGAGGTTGGAACCTGCCAGCGGCTCCACAGGGGAAAAGACATGGAGATCTGCTCCTGTAAAGATTATAGCCTAGGTAAAGTCATAGAAACTTCCTAGACACATCCAAACACCTTGAGGGACCAAGTTACTAGGGCTGAGGCCTGGGGACCATGGTCCTGGGGGACATCTAGGTCAATTGGCATAAAATAGTTCATAAAGAAAATGTTCTACATCCTACTTTGATGAGTAGCATCTGGGGTCTTAAAAGCTTGCAAGTAGCCATCTAAGATACATCTATTGGTCCCATCATGTTTGGAGCAAAGGAGAATGAAGAAATCCAGAAACACAAAGGAAATATTAGTCCAAAGGACTAAAGGACCACATGAACCATAGCCTCTACCAGCCTGAGCCCAGAATGAACAAGATGGTGCCAAGCTACCACCACCGACCTCTCTGACAGGGATCACAATAGAGGATCCCGGACAGAGTGGGAGAAAAATATAGAGTGAAATTCAAATTCACACAAAAAGACCAGACTTACTGGTCTGACAGAGACTAGAGGAATCCTCGAGAAGATGGCCCCCCGACACCCTGCTAACTCAGAACTGAAGCCACTCCCAAAGTCCACCTTTCAGCCGAAGATTGTACAGGCCTATAAAACAAACAATAACACATGTGAGAAATGTGCTTCTTAGTTCAATTGAGTATATGAGATTAAATGGGCAACACCTGCCAAAAAGCAAAGATGGAAAGGCAGGAAGGGACAGCAAAACTGGACGAATAGACACGGAGAACCCAGGGTGGAAAAGGGAAAGGGGGAGAGTGCTGACACATTGCAGGGATTGCAACCAGTGTCACAAAACAATTTGCATATAAATTTTTGAAAAAATAACTAGCTTGCACGGTAAACTTTCACCTAAAATACAAGGAAATTAAAAAGAAAAAGAAAAAAAGATTATGGTCTAGGAAACCTATGGGGCAGTGCTACTCTGTCTTATAGGGTTGTTATGAGTCCTAATCAACTTGACAGCACATAACAACTACATAAATTATGTAATGGCACTTTGTAAACATCTTTTCTAAAAGTCAATAAAGGGGAAAATATTAGAAAAAGTTTCTTGGTAACTAGATTTAACATACGTATTTTGGCATGCCTGCTTCTGATATATTTGAGATTTTTTTGTCATTTTGAAAGTGTATAATAAAATAAATAATGCCTTATTCAATCTGTACACTGAGCAAATAATTTGAGAAGCTGGACTATATGAAAAAGAACATCACATCAGGGTATGAGGAGGACTTATTAATAACCTGTAATATTGAGATGACATAACTTTGCTGAAAGTGAAGAGGACTTGAAGCACTTACTGATGAAGATCAAAGACTACAGCCTTCAGTATGGATTAAACCTCAACATTAAAAAAAAAAAAAAATCCTCACAACTGGGCGAATAAGTAGCATCATGATAAATGGAGAATATACTGAAGTTGTCATGGATTACATTTTATTTGGATCAACAATCAACATCTGTCATGGTTTGAATTATGCCCCCCCAAAAATGTGTGTATCAATTTGGCTGGGCCATGATTCCCAGAATTGTGTGGTTGGCCTCCATTTTGTGATTGTAATTTTATGTTAAAGAGACTAGGGTGGGATTGTAACACCACCTTTACCCAGGTCACATCCCTGATCCAATGTAAAGGGAGTTTCCCTAGGGTGTGGTCTGCACCACCTTTTACCTTACAAGAGATACAATGAACGGGAAGCAAGCTGAGAATGGGGGACCTCATACCACCAAGAAAGAAGCACCAGGAGCAGGGTGTGTCCTTTGGATCTGAGGTTCCTGCGCAGAGATGCTCCTAGTCCGGAGGAAGACTGATGATGACGAGGACCTTCCTCCAGAGCCAACAGAGACAGAAAGCCTTCCCCTGGAGCTGAAACCCTGAATTTGGACTTCTAGCCTACTAGATTATGAGAAAATAAATTTCTCTTTGTTAAAACTTGTAGTATTTCTGTTAGAGCAGCACTATATGACTAAGATAGAATTTGGTACCAGGAGTGGGGTCTAGAGAAACAAAATCGTAAGGATGAGTTTTCTAAATTGGTTCCTAAGTCTGGTTAGTCTTAAAGATGTTGATGACTCTGCTTACAGCAGTAAAGAGGGCACTGCTATTTCATGGAGTGAGGTGGTGATACAAATATGCAAAATATCACCACCACTAGATCAGGTATTGGTGAAAGGCGAGACTCTGGGTGAACACATGTGTGATATCTTTCTACAGCTTTGTCAGAATGAGAAGTATAGGGAAGCTGGTTGGTTGATCCTACTTTTGCTAGACAAACTGGTGAAAGAAAGAGATGTGCTCAGCGCTTCAGAGTCAAAGCTCAAGTGCCGCATAAATGACCTGGGTGGTGGAAGAAGGTAGTTCTAAATATCAGTTATGGCCACGTGACAAGTTGCAGAAACGGGGACTGTAATTGCTATGAATATTTCTGTTTGGTGTGTGCATCTAATATTTTTGTTTCCTTCACTTATAAAATATAAGATGTAAACGAGGCTAGTGCATTTTCAATTGTACGCGTGTTAGTTGTATCATGTTAGAGGCAAGTATGACTTTGTAATTATCTTTATTCAGAGATAACGTATGGTTTCAGGAGATGTGTACAGGTGCCATGTTGAAAAGGGGTGGACTGTGATGGTTAAGATTGTATGTCAACTTAGCTAGGCCATTATTCTCAGTGTTTTAGCAGCTGTATAATTTTGTGATCACCCCCATGATGGAATCTGCTGAGTGGTACTGGCAGAAGTGGGGCCTGTGGCCGCTTACTGCCCCCTCAGTTTCATCTTTCTGCCTTCCACTGGTTACGTTTTGCCTGCTCGCCTTGCCAAGGTTTTTGGCTTGTTCCAGACTCAGCAGCTGCCTCTTGTTGTCTCACCTCTGGTTCTTGGGACTTGAGCTAGCAGCTTACCTGTTGATCCTGGAATTCATGAAACTTCTCAGCCTGTGAGCAAGAGTCCGATTCCCCAACCTGCTGATCTTGGGTTCGCCAGCCCCTGCAGGTACGTGAATCAGGAGAAACCTTGTGGTCTTGTCTGCTGATCTTGGAATTCATTGACCTTCACAGCCTGTGAGTGGGAGCCCCTCTCTGACCTGCCGACCTTGGGTTCACTAGCTTCTGTGGCTCTGTAAATTAGGAGAGGCCTCTACCCTTATCCATGGACTTGGGACGTTTTAGCCTCTACAGTTGCGTGAGCTATTTCCTTGATACAAATCTCTCTCTGTATATATTTATATGCTTTACTGGTTTTGCTTCTCTAGAGAACCCAGCCTAAGAAACTTGGTACCGATAGAGTGGGGCGCTGCTCTAACAGATACTTGAAATGTGGAAGCGGTTTTGAAACTGTGAATGGATAGAGGAGTGGCAGTGGCAGAGAACCAATAGCAGCAGAATCAGAAGACCAGTGCGAGATGGCACTGGAGCCGACCCACACAGCGAGAGAGCTGAGTGCCTGTGCACAGGAGGCTTCCTGGCTGAGTGGGTGCCTCCGAGCACTTATCAGTGGAACTAGGCTTGCCGACCCACGGAGTGAGGGAGCTGAGTGCCTGTGTGCTGGAGTCTTCCTGGCGGAGTGGGGTGCCTCTGGGCACTTACCGCTGGAACTACAGAGCTTTGGAACACTTGCCCCAGCAGGGCTGATGCGGGCTTGAGGCCTGAGGGCTGAGAGGCCACAGGAAGCAGAAGCTGAAGAGACAGGGAACACAAGAAGCCGAGATGCCTCAGTCTCAAAAGGTATGGCACAACCTCAGGGGGGTTCAAAGGGTGGAGCCATGTCCTCTGGTGCTTCTAAGGGTGGAGTTGCCCCTCCAAAGGACTAGGAGAATGGTGCGCCTGAAGCCCGAGGGAGCAGAGTTGCTGTCCAAGTGGACCTGGAAGGTGGAGCTGAAGCCCAGGGCTGAGGGGCTTCCACTCAGAATCTGGAGAGTATGGTCAACACCTAGAGTCTGGAGGGCAGGGCCATTGTGTAAACTGTCTCAGAGAACAGAGGATTATTTTCAAAGCCTTGAGGGCTAATGTAATCTGTTCTGCTGACTTGCTTGGTGCCTGTTATCCCTTCTTTTCCTCTAGTTTCTCCCATTTGTAATGGAAATGTCTAGCTTGTGCCTGTTCTGCCATTGTACCTTTGGAAGCAGATAACTTGTATTCTATATTTCATAGATCAAGAGGAATTTTTGGATTTTGGACTTGGAGTTAAGACTTTTGCTATGATGGGGTGAATATGTTTTCCGTGTTGCAACGATGTGACATTTTGGGGATCGGATGGTGGAATGTCATGGTTTGAATTGTGTCCCCCAAAAAATATGTGTATCAATTTGGCTGGGCCATGATTCCCAGAATTGTGTGGTTGGCTTCCATTTTGTGATTGTAATTTTATGTTAAAGAGGATTAGGGTGGGATTGTAACACCACCCTTACCCAGGTCACATCCCTGATCCAACGTAAAAGGAGTTTCCCTAGGGTGTGGCCTGCACCACATTTTACCTTATAAGAGATACAATGAAAGGGAAGCAAGCAGAGAATGGGGGACCTCAAACCACCAAGAGAGAAACACTGGGAGCAGAGTGCGTCCTTTGGATCCGAGGTTCCTGCGCAGAGATGCTCCTAGTCGGGGGAAGACTGATGATGATGAGGACCTTCCTCCAGAGCTGCCAGAGACAGAGAGCCTTCCCCTGGAGCTGACACCCTGAATTTGGACTTCTAGCCTACTAGACTGTGAGAAAATAAATTTCTCTTTGTTAAAACTTGTAGTATTTCTGTTAGAGCAGCACTAGATGACTAAGATAACATCTATGGAAGCAGCAGTCAAGAAGTCAAATGATGTATTGCATTGGGCAAATCTGCTGCAAAAGACCTCTTTAGAGTGTTAAAAAGTAAAGATGTCACTTTGATGACTAAGGTGTGCCTGACCTAAGCCATGGTATTTTCAATGACCTTAAATGCATGTGAAAGCCGGACAATGAAAAAGGAAGACTGAGGAAGAATTGACAAATTTGAATTGTGGTGCTGGTGAAGAATATTGAATATACCATGGACTTTCAGAAGAACGAACAAATCTGTTTTGGAGGATGTACAACCAGAATGCTCCTTAAAAGTGAGAGTGGCTTTGTCTCACTTACTTTGGACACGTTATCAGGGGGGACCAATCCCTGCAGAAGAACATCATGTTTGATAAAATAGAGGGTGAGCAGAAAAAAAGGAAGACCTTTAATGAGATGGATTGACACGGTGACTGCAACAACGGACTCAAACATACCAGCTATTGTGAAGATGGCACAGGACTGGGCAAGGTTTCATTCTGTTATACATGGGGTCACTATGAGTCAGGCCCAACTCAGTGGCACCTAACAACATCAATAACAGCAAGAAATGACTAAAGCTGTGAAGTTACCTATTTTTTTTTTAAAGCATTCATTCCAGAAAAATAAAGATGTCTTCATACTTTAAATTTCTCTGCTCCTTGGATAATAATACCATTTGGGATTTCCATGTTAGTTTTTATGTAGAACAAAATTCAAATCCACAAAAAACAGACCAGACTTATTGGTCTGACAGAAACTGAAGGAACCCTCAAGACTGTGTTTTTCTTCACAACCAAATATAACTCCCATACTTTATACACTTTCTTCCAGGCAGGGCTGATAAGATAAACTACCAGAATCTTATGCTACACAATGATCAATCTGAAGATGGTTACAGTGGGGCTTTTATATATATAGTTTGGTAGTATCACTGGAGTAACTGCTATTGTCTACAAGATAACAACATATAAGTCAGTGTTAAATATTTCTCAACTGGGACACATAGAAATGTTAAAGTTGCTGGAAAAAAAAAAAGCACGAAATGTGGTGGAACCCATCCCCTGCTTCCCATCCAGACCCTCCTGGCAATACCACCCCTCCTCTATTCAATAATGCTATCAGAAAAGCTGTGGGTTGGAGATGGGGTGCCCTTGGAGTCCTTTGTACTCTAGGTGCTTGTCTCTGCCTATCCACATAGTCCAGGTTACAGACATATCTGAGGAAAGGGCACATAGAGCTCTGCATACTACTGCAAGACCCAACCCATCCTACACCCTCCAATACTTATAGCCTTACCCCACAGTAGTCCTAACAGACTATAAATCCTTTCAAGACCTATATTCCAAGACCTAAGTCAATTACTACAAGACCTCCCTCACTCCTAAATCCTTCCTCAATGACATCCAAACATTCATTCCCATAGAGCTTTTATGTATATCTTCTGTTCTGACCCAGTCTTACACCTCATCCAACCCATCAAACTCTTCTACTCTGTTGCCTGGAATTCAGGTATGTCATTAACAACTTATGTTACACATTCAATGCCTGGTAAAGTTTATATTCCCCTGCTTATCTTAACACAAAAATGTCTTATCTGAAGATACTGCTTTCTCTGAGGCCTTTTCAAGTGGTGGCTATTTTCTCTCCATTATTTGTCTTTCTTCTTCATTGCACCTTCTAGAACATTCTGCCTCCATTATTCCTAAAAATCCCCATCTTCTTTGAAGATCATGCCGCCAAACAACACCACTTCTTCTTATTGTAGTCTTCCTCATTCTTTAGAGATTTAACTAACTGAATCAGACTTTAAATTGCTTTCACTCCAACATTAATCTTGCATACTCATGTTCATATCCTAGATCTTGACACTATGGATGTCTGTAACTATCAACCTCACCTCCACCCCAGGATCCATCTCAAGCTTCTGTCTCACTATATCAGTATCCCCTATCTTTCTAGCTCACTCCATCTAAACACCTGTCTACAACAAATCCTTGATTCCACTAGGATATCGTATTTGCTATTTTTGTACTCTTGTTTACTTACTTCATATCTTATCTTACCTCCCAACTCAGCTTAGATTCTGAGATCATTCTCTGTCATATTCATCTCCCGTGCCTCTTTTCCTATATTTAACCATTTAGCAAAATACAACTCTAAAAAGATTCAACCCACTGTGCCCACTTGAGTGCCACTGAACATGGCTGGATAAAAACATAAACCACACTTAGTGGTTTCACTTTAAATTAAAAATCCTCAATTGCACCTTTTGTGCTACCATATTTCCCTATCCTGCGTGACTATGACACATCATATCCTTTCTCATCAAACTTCCAAAGCCTTCTCACTTCTTCACATTCTCAGCTGATGAACTGATTATCATTCTTATATCAGATGATAATGACATCCTCCTTAAGGTTTTCTTTACTTGATTTCAAGTCAAGTTATTGGGGTCCCTATGCTCCTAATTGCCAAACCAGAATAGATTTTGATGCAGTTATTTGATTACTGAAAGTTTCATTTTCTTGTAAGTTACAGAACCTCCTCCACTTTATGTACTCTAGACCAGGACTGTCCAATAGAGATTTCGTTGATGATGTTTATGTTTTCTGCTGTCCAATACAGAAGCCATTGGCCACATGTGGCTATTAAGCACTTGAAATGTGGCTAGTAAGACTGAAGAACTAAATTTTAAAAATTATTCTAATCAGTTTTAATCCAAATTTAAATAACTACATTGAGCTAACAGCTACCATACTGACCAGCATAGCTCTAAAGTGGCAGAGGTGATGCTTTTGTAAACTAAGAAACCCAGACTAAAGTCGTCTATTCCAAGACCAGCTCTGAAGACAGTCTGTGTCCTTCTATTTCTAGCACCCAACATACACTAAACTACAGCAAAGAAAAATCCCTAATATAGGTGAAAACAGTGATTATGATAAAGCTCTATAAACATATTCCTCAGAATAAAATATAGCTATTTGGTAGACATTTTTTCCTACTGAAAATTTGTTGTAAATTAATGTGTAGAGTGCCTGCTATCATCTACATGCTTTGGTTATACAGCTGTTTGAAGTAAAAAGAATTTTTTCTCACTAACCTCTCTACTGTGTAAATTAAAATGATACAACTGGATAATCAAAGCCTCCCAAATGACAGCTAATTCTTTGTATTTCTCAAAAATGGTGTTAAAGTCATGTTCTCAGGGAAGTTTTCTGTGAAAACTCCTCCCTCTTCCTTTGGGCTGGGATCCTTTATTCCATGCTATCACAGTATCATTTTAATTTAAAATTTGGCCAATTTTTTTTTTCATGTAAAATTTGGCCATGTAATTAGCCTCAGAACTCTAAAATTTAGTAATAGTTTCTTGATGTTGTAATTTTTGTGACCTTATTCCACCCACTCATGCTATAAAGAGACCACAGACAAGATTAATATTTTGTGAACTTTCATTTTTTCCATTTATATCTCATTATTTTATCTTGTTACATGTTATTTTATCATTGAAATATGTACAATTGTGAGTACAAGTTCTTTCCAAATGGGAAAGTTCCTAAATTCTGTTGAAGTGAGTTACTAACTATATATACTTTCATAGACAAAGTATCTCATTTCTTTTTGGAATTTTTTTCTAATCCTTTTAGTGGCTGAATGTGCCTTAATATACTTCAAATCAATAAAATCCGTACCAGCTCAGAACACTCAACATTTCAGGACTATAATCTCACAATTCTTCAAAAATAAGGCAAAACTAAGCTACTTAGGTTAAGACCTAAAATATTTTCTTTTCAAGTATTGTATGCTAGTAGTCCTTTGAAATAGGTATTCCTGCAACCTATATTCACATTATCTCTCAACTACCAGAAATGCTTTCTTATTCTTATTATTTCTTTTCTTCTGGCACCTTAGGGCTTCTTTTGCTGCTCTCTTTCTACTTGTTCCAGTTGTAGGGTTAATGTTTTGATTATGGCCCTTTCTTCTTTTTGGATGTGTGCATTTATTGCTATAAACGGACTTCTGAGCACTGCTTTTGCTGTGTCCCAAAGGTTCTGGTAGGATGTGTTTTCATTACCATTTGATTCTATGAATTTCTTTATTCCTTCCTTAAT
>NW_004443991.1:8364946-8365911 GCF_000243295.1 Trichechus manatus latirostris
GCTGGTAGTTTTTTTCCTTGATGGCTTTCTGTATGTCATCCCATTGCCTTCTTGCCTGCATGGTTTCTGCTGAGTAGTCCGAGCTTATTCTTACTGACTCTCCTTTGTAGATGACTTTTCATTTATCCCTAGCTGCTCTTAAAATTCTCTCTTTATCTTTGGTTTTGGCAACTTTGATTATAATTTGTCTTGGTGACTTTCTTTTGGGATCTATCTTATGTGGGGTTTGTTGCACATCTTGGATAGATATCTTGTCATCTTTCACGGTATCAGGGAAGTTTTCTGCCAACAAATCTTCAACAATTCTCTCTGTGTTTTCTGTTAGTTCTGGTACTCCAATCACTCGTAGGTTATTCCTCTTGATAGAGTCCCACATAATTCTTAGGGTTTCTTCATTTTTTTAAATCCTTTTATCTGATTTTTCCTTAAATAAGTTGGTGTCACGTGCTTTGTCTTCACTTTCACTAATTCTGACTTCCATTGCCTCAATTCTGCTCCTATGACTTTCTATTGAGTTGTCAAATTCTGAAATTTTATTGTTAATCTTCTGGATTTCTGATTGCTGTGTCTCTATGGATTCTTGCAGCCTGTTAAATTTGTCATGATGCTCTTCCCTAATCTTTTTAATTTCCTCTATTGCATGTTCTGCGTTTTGCTTAATTTCCTTCCTAATTTCTTGAAGAGTTCTGTAAATTAATCTTTTGTATTCTGCTTCTGGTAATTTCAAGAAATTTTCCTCTTCTGGAAAGTTAACAGATTCTTTATTTTGGGAGCCTGCTGAAGCCATCATGGATTGCCTCTTTATGGGATTTGATATTGACCGCCGTCTCCGAGCCATCAATAAGTTATTATATTTATTTATTTTATGTTTGCTTACTGTGTCCTAGCTTCTTCTTTTATTTTGATATGCCCAAATAGGCTACTCGTATGAGCTAGTTTGATTATTGGCACCTTTGAAGCTCTAA
>NW_004443991.1:8366011-8398412 GCF_000243295.1 Trichechus manatus latirostris
GTGGGTGGGTTTTGCAGCCGGACTATGAGCAGCTAATGCTGTTGGCTGTAAGGACTGGGGGGTACCTCTTATTCATGGGTCCCTATCACAGGTAGTTAGCTGGCATGGATGGAGTCACAAGTCCTCAGGCCCCTGATGTGGGTAGGTGAAGACTCTGCTTAATGGGCAGAGCAGTGTCAAATGTCAAGGACCTGCCACTTCACAGCTTAAACAGTTGAAGTTAGAGTTCGAGTATATACCCTGTTGTACTGTGGTAATGAGGGCCTACACTGTTGAGATGGGCCTACACAAGTCTATGCAGAGGGAAAAGCACTTAAAGTCTGTGGATCCCTTATGCCTGTGCCTAGGTAAAGGAGCTGCGCCTACCCTGGGTTCCTGTCTCAGGGGAGCCGGCAGTTTATTTTTTCCTGTTTGTTAATTTGTTCACTCTCCAAGGCAAGGAGAATGGCTCCAGGCGTGATGGATCCTGCTTCTGGCCCAGGAGACTCGGTAGTTGCTGAAGCTGGTCTGGGACCCAGTGCAGAGCAGGGAGCAGAGAGGTAAATGGGAGACAGGTTTTTCCTTAAGGGGGGTGTTTTTGATCTGTGCAATAAGCCGTATGCAAGCACTTACTTTTCGTCGATGGCTGCTTCTCACTGGTTCTGTGTGGCCGAGTAGACTTTCAGGGGCTGGGTCTCTCCTGGTGCGGAATATGCCTCCCGAGCACTGATGCTTGCCTGCCTCACTGCTCACCCCTGAGCTGATCAGTCCTGAAGGGCTCAAGCTCTCGCCGGGTCAGGTCTGGCAACATCTTGCTGCTTCTGAACTGTCTCTCCCTCCCCCTGCCACTCAGTCTGGTTCCTCAACTCTGCCTTTGGTGTTCAGGGCTCCCAGACTGCCATATATAATCGAATCACTTGTTTTTTCAGGTCTTTGTTGTAAGAGGGTTCACCAGAGCATCTGACTACTCCTCCATCCTGGCCCTGCCCAGTGAAATGCGTTCTTCAATAAAGTTCTAATGAGCCCCAGGGTTGCACAAAGGGTTAAGTGCTCAGCTGCTAACTGAAAGGTTGTAAGTTTGAATCCACAGAGAGGAGCCTCAGAGGAAAAGCCTTGTGATCTACTTCCAAAAAATCACCCATTGAAAACCTTATGCCACACAGTTCTACTCTGATACACATGGGGTTGCCATAAGTCACAACTGACTCAGTGACAAGTGGTTCTTTTCTTTTTTTGCTATGTCAGGCACTGGTTGTTCACAAGGGATAAAAAGATATATAAGAAACAATCCTTCCAAAGCTTATAACATAGTCAGGGATGTGGCATAAACTGCTAGGTACCAATCCAACATCTATTTTCTCTTACTGTATAGTAATTGAACAATTACTTGAGTGATACATTATCTAGCTAAAACACTATTTTCCAGCTCTCTTTCAGACAAGTATGGCAATGTGACTGTTAGTCAACGATTTGCTGCAAAAGCATCTTGTAGGACTATCCGGAATACTCCACAAAAAGAGATGTGTCCTTTTACTATGATAACTGTATCTCTTCCTGAAGCCTAGAAATTAGTTGATAGAGCTGGAGTTCCAGCCAGCTTCCTGGACTAAGAGGTGGCCTTGAAGATAAAAGTTATACTGGGGAAGGCAGGATACAAAGATGAAAGAAGCCTCGTTGATTTATTGGAGACCACAAAACAAAAACTTTTATGTTGACAAAATAAACACTATTTTGTTTAATCTCACACTTTTTTTTTTTTAATTGTGCTTTAGGTGGAAGTTTACAGCTTAAGTTAATTTCTCATACAAAAATTTATACACATATTGTTATACGACCCTAGCTGCAATCCCTATAATGTGAGAGTACACTCCCTCTTTCCAACCCCCGTTTCCCATGTCCATTCAACCAGCTTCTATCCCTTTCTGCCTTCTCATCCTGCCTCTGGACAGGAGCTGCCCATTTAGTCTTGTGTATCTACTTGATGTAAGAAGCACACGCTTCATGTATATTATTTTATGTTTTCTAGTCCAGTCTAATCTTTGTCTGAAGAGTTGGCTTTGGGATTGGTTTTAGTTCTAGGTTAACAGAGAGTCCGGGGGCCATGTCTTCTGGAGTTTTTCTAGTCTCAGTCAGACCATTAAGTCTGATCTTTTTACATGAATTTGAGTTCTGCACCATACTTTTCTCCTGCTCCGTCAGGGACTCTCTGTTCTCTGTCAGGTCGGTCATTGGTGGTAGCCAGGCCTCAGCTAGTTCTTGTAATCTCATGCTTTTTAATTGTCATAAATTAAAATAATACTAAGTGATGTATGTTAGTAAATAATAGATATGTACTCTATTATTAGAGATTATATAGCTTTTACTAGTATAATAATAGAATATCATGAGTAATTTTGGGCAACTAAATTTGAAAATTTAGATAACGTAGACTAAAAACATACCACTTACCAGTCATTACAAGATAAAAGAGAAAACCTGAATATTCCTATATCTAAAACACACACACCAAGGATAATCATCACAACCAATTTGTGCTTGGTAAACCATCAATAAATTGAAGTTGTGAAATAAATAAATAATAATAAAAAAAGAAATTAAAGTTGTAAGGATTTCATTCTACTTGGATCAGTATTCAATGCTCATGCAAGTAGCAGTCAGGAAGTCAAAGGATGTTTTGCACTGGGCAAGTCTGTTGTAAAAGACTTCTTTAAAGTGTTAAAAAGCACGGATGTCACTTTGCTAACTAAAGTGTGCCTGACCCAAGCCATGGTCTTTTTAATAGCCTCATATGCATGCAAAGCTGGACAGTGAAAAAGGAAGACATCGGTCTTGGAGGAAGTACAGTCAGAATGCTCCTTAGAAGCAAGGATGGTGAGACTTCCTCTCACTTACTTTGGACACGTCATCAGGAGGGATCAATTCCTGGGGAAGGACATCATAATTGGTAAAGTAGAGGGTTATTGTCTGTTAGATGGATTGATACAGTGGCTGCAACAATAGGCTGAAATATAGCAGCAATTGTGAGGATGGTGCAAGACCAGCCAGCCTTCTGTTATACATAAAGTTGCTGTGAATTGGAGCTGACTCCGATGGCACCTAACAACAATAAAGTTGTATTAGCTTTTAACAATCCTTCAGTGAAATTCACTTTAACAGAATAAAGAGAAGGCAAACTTAAGCGATAAATGTTGTGTGTGTTCTGACTGCTCCACTGACTGGCCATTCCCATCTCTCTCCTTCTCCTTGGGCTTCCCTACTCCCTGAGACACTACAATATTGAAAGTAGGCCAATCAATAACTGTACAATGGCCTCTAAGTGTTCAAGTGAGAGGAAGAGTTGCATGTCTCTCATTTTCAATCAAAAGCTAGAAATGATTAAACTTAGTAAGGAAGGCATGTCGAAAGCTGAGATAAGCCAAAAATTAGACCTCTTGCACTAAACAGCCAAGAAGTGAATTCAGATGAAAAGTTCTTGAAGAAAATTAAAAGTGCTACCCCAGTGAACGCCCGAATGATCAGAAAGTGAAACAGCCTCACTGCTGATATGGAGAAAGTTTCAGTGGTCTGGATAGAAGATCAAACTAGCCACAACATTCCTTCAGGCCAAAGGCTAATCCAGAGGAAGGCCCTAACTCTCTTAAATTCTATGAAGGTTGAGAGAGATGAGGAAGCTGCAAAAGAAAAGTTTGAAGCTACCTGAGGTTGGTTCCTGAGGTTTAAGGAAAGAAGCTGTCTCCATAGCATAAAAGTACAAGGTGAATCAGCAAATGCTGATGTAGAAGTTGCAACAAACTATCCAGAATATCTAGCTAAGATAATTGATGAAGGTGACTACACCAAACAACAGGTTTTCAGTGTACGTGAAACAGCCTTATATTGGAAGAAAATGCCATCTAGGACTTTCATAGCTAGAGAGGAGTAGTCAATGCCTGGCTTGAAAGCTTCAACGAACAGGCTGACTCTCTTGTTAGGGGCTAATGCAGCTGATGATTTTAAGTTGAAGCTAATGCTCATTTACCATTCCAAAAATCCTAGGACTCTTAAAAATTATGCTAAATCTATTCGTCTGTGCTGTATAAATGCAACAACAAAGCCTGGATGACTGCACATCTGTTTACAACATGGTTTACTGAATATTTTATGCCCACTGTTGAGACCTACTGCTCAGAAAAAAAGATGTCTTTCAAAATACTGCTGCTCATTGACAATGCACCTGATCATCCAAGATCTCTGATGGAGATGTACAAAGAGATTAATGTTGTTTTCATGCCTGTAATACAACATCCATTCTGCAGCCCATAGAGCAAGGAGTAATTTCGACTTTCAAGTCTTATTATTTAAGAAATACATTTTGTAAGGCTATAGCTGCCATAAATAGTGATTCCTCTGATGGATCTGGGCAAAATAAATGGAATATCTGGAAAGAATTCGCCATTCTAGATGTTATTAAGAACATTCACAATTCATTGGAGGAGGTCAAAATATTAACATTAACAGGAGTTTGAAAGAAGTTGATTCCAACCCGCATGGATGACTTTGAGGGGTTCAAGACTTCAGTGGAGGAAGTAATTATAGATGTGGTGGAAATAGCAAGAGAACTAGAATTAGAAGTAGAGCCTGAAAATGTGACTGAATTGCTGCAATCTCATGATAAAACTTTAATGGATGAGGAATTGGTTTTTATGGTTTGAGCAAAGAAAGTGGTTCCTTGAGTTGGAATCTACTCCTGGTGAATATGCTGTGAACATTGTTGAAATGACAACAAAGGATTTAGAATATTAAATAAGCTTGGTTGATAAGCAGCAGCAGGGTTTGAGAGGATTGACTCCAATTTTGAAAGAAGTTCTACAGTGGGTATAAAGCTATCAAACAGCATTGTATGCTACAGAGAAATCTTTCATGAAAGGAAGAGTCAACTGATGTGGCAAACATCATTGTTGTCTTATTATAAGAAATTACCACAGCCACCCCAACCTTCAGCAATCACCACCCTGATTAGTCAGCAGCCATCAACATCAAGGCAAGACCCTTCACCAGAAAAAACATTACAACTTGCTGAAGGCGCAGGATGATGGTTAGCATTTTTTAATAATAAGGTATTTTTAAATTAAGGTATGTACTTTTTTTTTAGACATAATGCTATGGCACACTTAACAGACCACAGTATAGTGTAAACATAACTTTTATATGCTCTGGGAAACCAAAAAATTCTGTGACTCTCTTTATTGCAGTGGTCTAGAACCGAATCTGCAGTATACCTGAAGTATGCCTGCAGTGACATTTCCATGCTTTCTTTTTAAGACTGAGATCAAGACAGTGGGAACAGCTACCTCTCTTTTACATTTTACTGGAGGTCTGTGCCAGTACAATAAGGCAAGAAAAATATAAAAAAGATATAAGAATAAGAGAAGAATTAAAGTTGTTATTATCATGGATGCATGATTGTGAATGTTGAAAATTGAAAATAATCTCAGAGAAAATATAAGAATTATTAGTTAATTTTGGAAAATTGTCCAGTACAGCTTCAACATACATGGATTTTATTGCAATGTATTGTCAATAAACAATTAGAAAACAAAATTTTAAAATACTATTTATAATAGCATAAAATAACCAATACCTAGAAAGAAATGTAATAGAAGATGTATAATACTCTTACACTGAAAATAACTTAACTTTGTTAACAGGAATTAAAGCTAACATAAGGAATTGAAAGGATATAGAAAGTTTTAAAGAACCCTGGTGGCTCAAACAAATGGTTAACTGAAAGGTTGGCAGTTAGAACCTACCCGGTGGCTCCAAGGTAGAAAGACCTGGCAATCTGCTTCTGTAAAGACTACAGCCAAGACCTATGGGGCAGTTCTAGTCTATCACATGGGGTCACTATGAATCAAAATCAACTCGATGTCACATAACAGCTTAATAACAACAGTAGAAAGTTCATGGTTTGAAGAAGCTATTGAAAAGATGTCAGTTTTCCTCAGATTGAGTTATGGATTCAATACAATTCCAATAAAAATCCCAGTACTGAACAAAAATAATTAATTGATTTTAAAATTATCCAAGATATTCTTTAAAAATTTTTTTTTGAATAAGAACTTATACTATTAGCTATCAAGATTTATTATGAAGCAACAATAATTAAGACATTATGTTGTTGGCATAAAGTGAAATAAATAATTGAAAACAGAGATGTAAAAGACAGAAATTATAAAAACAAATCCATACATACCGTTATACGACTATCACAAATGTGACCCTGCAATATAACGCAGAAAACAATGGTCTTTTAAAAAAAATGGTATTATGAAAAAAAATGTACCTTGATCCCTACCTTACACCACAAAAAGATAAAATAAGTGAGTTAAAAATAATATAAAATAAAGCTTCTAAAATATAATACAGGAATATATTTTCATGAATTGGGTGCAGTTAAAGATTTCTTTAAAAGTGTATAAAGCACTAATTATGAGGCAAATATTGGTAAATTGGGCTATATTAAAATTAAGAACTTATATTTATCAAGAGTAAAAAGGCAAGCCACAGAGTAGAAAAAGATTTGTAATATAAAATGAATATATACATACTATGTAAATAATTCCTAAAAATAAAACCAAACCCATTGCCTTCGAGTTGATTCCGACTCATAGCAACCCTACAGGACAGAAGGCCATAGGGTTTCCAAGGAGCAGCTGGTGAATCTGAACTGGCAGCCTTTCGATTAGCAGCTGAGCTCTTAAAAAATAATTAAAGGAAAGAAAACTCAACAAAATGGTTGAAAGACATAAACAGGCACTCCTCAAATGTGTCCAATGAACCTATATAAAAATACTCAACTTCATTATTCGTTAGGGAAATGCAAACTGAAATTTGTGAGCACGGCACACCAATTAGAACGGCTAAAATAAAAAATAAATAACAATATCAAGTGTTGGGAAGAATCTGAAACAATTGGAACTCTTATACACTGCTTTTGGGAGTGTAGATTGATAGAACTACTTTATTAGATGTTTGATAGTATCTACTACAGGTGAACTTATGCTAATCTTATGACCTAGTAACTCTAGGTCTCGGTATCTCCTAACAGTTACATATACAAATGTGTACCCAAAGATGTGTACATGGATTTTTATAATCATGTTTTTGTAAGAGCTCAAATCTGCAAATAACTTATATGTCCAGCTTATGTGGAATAGGTAAAAAATGTGCAGATTTACACAATAAAATACTGTACGTCAATGAGAATGAATAAATTATTGCCATATACAATATTAATGACTTTTACAAGCATAATTCTGATCAAATGAGGTCAGTCAAAAAAGAATACTTTCTACATGATTCTATTTATACAAATGTTAAAAACAGCCAAAACCAATCTGTGCTGCTGGAAGACAGAATAGCGCATAGCTTTGGGCAAGATAGTGACTAAAACGGGACAAAAGAAGGCTCACCTGGAGTTCTGTTAATATTCTAGTTTTTGCTTGTGGTCTATTGAAACAGGTGTGTTCACTTATGGAAGATTCATTGATCTTTACAGTTATGGTCTTTTATTCATTACAGAAAAAGCATAATTACACTTCATTCGAGGTCTCTGAAATGGATGGTCTCTCATGATGGAATTAAGTTGGAGTCAGAAGTAAAATGTAACTAAGACAATTTCAGACTTAATATACGGTAGCTATGAGTCAGAATCAACTCGATGGCAATGAGTTTTTTGGGTTTTATGGGTCAGTTTTAAAATTGCTTTTGGATCCTTAGATATATTATTGCCTTTTCCCCCATTGATTTATTAGAACGCAGAGTGCCACACTATTGAAGAAAATTAAAATGGAATTCAAAACGTATTCAAATATATTTCTGAATGACAGAAAAGAATAAACAGAGGAACAAAAATCAAAGGAGAGAACTAGTAACAAAAAAAGAAAAGGTAGACCAAATCCATTTACATTATTTTGATATTACTGCCATAGCAAATTAGCATACATTCAGTGGTTTAAATAACACAAACTTATTATTTTACAGTCCTATAGGTTAGAAGTTCAACATAGGTTTTACTTGGATAAAATCAAAATCTCTGCAGGTTAGTATTCCCTTCTGGAAACTCTAGGGAAGACCCTCTTTCTTGCTCATTTGGGTTGTTGCCAGAATTCAATTCCTTGTTGTAGGACTGAGATCCGTGTTTTCTTTCTGGTTGTCAACTGAGGGCTGTTTCCAGCATCTAGAGGTCATGCATCCTGGCTCTTTGCACCCTCCTCCATCTTCACAACCAGCAATGGTGGATTGAGTCACTTTCCTGTTCTGAATTTCTCCTCCTCCTCTCATCTCCTCTCCCTCACTGCAGCTCAGAAAGTTTCTTGCTTCTAAGGAGAAATGTGATTTGATTGGGCCCACCAGGATAATAAAGGATTATATTCTGATCTCAAGGACTTTAAGCTTAACTACATCTGTAAATTCCTTTTTGGGATGCAAGGACATATTCACAGATTTTAGGGATTAAAGCGTGGGTATTTTTGAGGGGCATTATTCTGTCTTCCACAGTGCCTTTAACTCCAGAACACTCATGTCCACTCCATGTGCCGAATACATTCACCTCATCTCAGGGTACTCAAAAGAGCCTCTATCTGTTCCAGCAACAACGCAAAGTCCAAAATCTCATGAGCTCAAAAACCCCAGATCTCATCATCTAAATCATCTAAATTAGGTATGGATGATGCTCTGAGTATAATCATCACGGAACATAATTCCTCTCTCCTTTTGGATCTTTAAAGCCAAAAAAGAATTATCTGCTCCCAAAATACAGTGGTGGGATAGGGATAGGATAATGGCTATAGAATTTTCACCCCCACAAAGGGTGAAATTAAAAGGAAATAGATGTCACTGGTCCCAACCCATCTGGAAATCCAACCAGGCAAACTCTGTTTAGTTTAAAGACCTGAGAATAATCTTCTGTGGCACTAGGCTCCCCACTTTGGGCTGAGGCTCTTTCCTCAGAGTCATCCTTCCTTTTTCATGAAAGTAGCATGTGTTTGTAACTGACAGGGTTAAACTGTTCCCCCTTCTGAAAGGTAGCCAACTGGGTTAAACTATTCTCCTCGTCTCCTCCCATCACAGCCAGGCTGAGTTCCTAGCAAGACATTTCTGTGTGAAAACACTAGGTCATCTTCTTCTCTGCTCATGGCCGCTTCACTGCTAATCAATCGCCCCCTTCTCCTACCAATTCGGACATGAGCAATAAGCCACAAAGCTGTCCTTAGATAAACTTCATGTGTCATACATGTCCCTAGCTGCTGTACTGCACCCCCACTGTACCCCCATACATGTTAATTAGTTCCTAAAGTTGCCCGCCTATTCCCAGAAACTTCATGAATTATGCATAAGTTCGCTATCCAGAACCCTGTAACTGCCCTAAAATTCCCAACTTCAGGGAGCTTGATTTGAGACTTTGTCTCCGAGCGCCTTGCTTGAGGGGCTTGCAATAAAGTCCACTTTCTCTTTCTCAAAGGTCTGATGTCTCTCAAGTGACTTGAGGGGTCACACTGGGCTGGTCCCATTCCCATTGGGTTGCATGTTTGCAGCTGCACAGTTTTTATCAGTCTGTTTCTGGCCTACATAATTTTTTGGGTCTGATAGCCTTCTTTCATTTCACATTCTTTCTGTCCCTTTCAGTTCAAGCTGGCAGTTTCTGCTGATATAAAATTCTCAAGAACCTTATGGGTCTCTCGCGCATGTCACAGGGATTCACTCTGTTAGAAAAGAGGCTAGTCCACAGATGTTCGTAGATAATCCTCCCTCTAATTTTGACTTTTGACTTCTGCTGAGGTAGTAGAGGCCACAGTGGTGTGTCTAGGGTATTGCACCAGCCCTGGGCATGGTGCCACTGAGCAGTTTCTATTAACCTGGTAGGGCCCAATGTCCTTTCTCAAGCAGAGTAATGTGTTAATTAAAAGGTTAATAAGCTTGACTTGTATATTTGAGCTGATATTATGGTACAGTTATCAATAAAGTGGTGTCCAATGTTTGGACAGGGTCATAATTTCAGTGCTTGCCATGGGCACCATTTTCCATAGATATGCTGCAAGCTGTACCGAGTTAATAGAAACTGCTCAGTGGCGCCACATGTCCAGAGAGGTGCAACACTGCCATATCTGCTGTACCCTAGTTATGCCTCTGGACTAGTGGGACAAATCTGTAAACCTCTGAGATGCTCTCTTGTTTGATTGAGGGATTCTGTGAGCCACATCCATAATCTTATCAAAGACTCTTTTGTGAGACTGAATACTCTGAACTTTTTCGATCTTTCTGAGGTATTAACAAAAGGTTGTATAGCCATAACCTCAGCTTTTTCACTAGAGCATGCTTTCTTGATAGTGAACCTATTAATTTTGGCATCTTTTTCAGTATAGATAGGCTGAAACGTTACAAAATCAAGTCATGGTTCCATGTTGTTTAACAATTTCCTCTCCTTTGATTTCTCTCTTTTTGCATTACTTCAAGTGGCAAGAAGAAACTGGGCAACATGTTTATACTTGTAAATCTCCTCAGCTAAATTCCACATTTATTGTTTATAAGTTGTGCTTTCCACATAACAGTTGGACAAAGTTCTGCAAAGCTTCCTGCTACATTGTAAGAAGTAAACCCCTTCCTCCATTTTCCAATAACATGTTTCTTATTTCCTTCTGAGCCTTCCCTGGCAGTGCCTTTAACATCCATATTTCCGCCAACAGTCTGTTCAAGGCAATCTAGGCTTTCGCTATCATGTTCCTCAAATTGTTTCAGCCTCTGTCCAATGCCCAATTCCAAAGCCAATTCCACTTTCACATTTTTAGATATTTGTTGCAGTAGCATCCTACTTTCAGGCACCAAAATCTGTACTAGTTTTCTATTGCAGCTGAAATGAGTTATTACAAATTTAGTGGCTTAAAACAACACAATTTATTACTATAATCTGTAGATCAGAAGTATGATATGGGTCTCACTGGACCAAAATCAAGTGTCGGCAGGCTGTGTTCCTTTCTAAAGGCTCTAGGAGAGAATCCATTTCCTGATCACTTGGGTTCTTGGCAGAATTTAGTTCTTTGCAGCTGTAACTTTGAGGTCCCTGCTTTCTTGCTGGCTGTAAACTGAGGTCTGTTCCCAGCTTCCAGAGTTCAAATCTCTTAGCCTCTTTTCTACATCTTCAAATCTAGCAATGGAGGGTTAAGTCCTTCTCATGTCACATCTCTCTGACCCTTCTTCCATCACTGTTACTGTCTCTCTGACCACAACTGAAAAAGGTTTACTGCTTTAAAGGGCTCATGTGATTAGAATGGGTCCACCAGAATAATCCAGGATAATCTCCCAATCTCATATACTTAACCTTAATCACATCTGTGAAGTCTCTTTAGCCATGCAATGTAACATATTCACAGGTACCAGGGATTAGGGTATGGACATCTTTTCCTGGTCATTTTTCTGCCTAGCATGCCAACTCTATCAATATTTACATTGATCACAAATGATCAAAATGTTCCAATTAAAAGGCAGAGGTTTGTGAATAAATATAAAATAAGATCCAACTATATACTATCACTAAGAAACACACTTTAAATATAAAATACATAATAGCTTGAAAGTAAATGGATGAAAAAGCTATGCCATGCAAACCTTAAGAATAAGAAGTCTAGAGTGGACATATTAATGTCAGAGAAAACAGATTTCAAAACAAAAATATTACCAGAGATAAAGAGGAATACTTGATGATGATAAAATGGTCAATTAATCAGGAAGACCTAATAATCATAAACCAAACTTTAAATTACATGAAGCAAAAATTGACATAATTAAAGGGAGAAATAACAATTCCACAGTCACCACTGGAAATTTTAATACCCCTCTCTCAGCAATTGATGCAACTGGACAAAAAAAAAAAATCAATATAGACACAGAAGATCTGAACAGCACTATCAACCACCTGGACTTAATTGATATTTAATAGATCACTATACCAAATAACTGCAGAATATACATTCTTCTTAAGTGAAGTGGTGCTTTTAGCAGAATAGACCACATTTTGGGCCATAAAACAGTCTCAATAAGTTATAAAACATCTGTACAGCTTATTTCCAGCAAAAGGAAATAAAGGGAAAAAATAAGGAAAGCAATGGTGTTCAGGTCAGCGAAGAGGATAGCAACCTCTGGCTTCTTTTCAATTACAGTAGAGTTTATTGTGTTTTGACAAGATGTGGTACACTTTTTAACACCAAGAACTCTGCAGTGAAGAAAGCTAAAGTTGGAAGACACAGAGCAGAAAAAATGAAATGTATTTTACAAGCAATTGGGTCGTTTTGAACACATGGATCTGGTTCTTCATGTCAAATATCGAAACCAAAAAACTCTTCAATGCTTTCTCAATGTTGCTTTATTTTTTTAAAGGAGAAATGCCTCAGACTTTTATCTTTCTGCCATGGAATGGCTGGTGGGTTCGAACTGCCAAACTTCCAGTAGCAGATGAGTGCTTTAACCTCAGTGCTACCAGGGGTCCTTAGAGTTTGCCTTTTTATTTTTTTATTGTACTTCAGATGGAAGTTTACAGAGCAAATTAGTTTCTCATTAAACAATTAATACACATATTGTTTTGTGACATTGGTTGCCAGTGCCACAGCATGTTGACACTCTCCCCTCCTCAACCTTGAGCTCCCCATTACTGGCTTTCCTGTCCCCTCCTGCCTTCTCGTCCTTACCCCTGAGCTGGTGTGCCCATTTAGTCTCATTTTGTTTTATGGGCCTGTCTAATCTTTGGCTGAAGGGTGAACCTCAGGAGTGACTTCAGTATTGAGTTAAAAGGGTGTCTGGGGGCCATGTTCTTGGGGCAGTCTCTGTCAGACCAGTAAGTCTGGTATTTTTTTGTGAGTTAGAATTTTGTGCTACATTTTTCTCCAGCTCTGTTCAAGACCCCCTATTGTGATCCCTGTCAGAACAGTCAGTGATGGTAGCCAGGCATCATCTAGTGCTGGACTCAGTCTGGTGGAGGCTGTGGTAGTTGTGGTCCATTAGTTCTTTGGATTAATCTTCCCCTTGTGTCTTTGGTTTTCTTCATTCTCCCTTGTTCCAGATGGGGTGGAGCCAGTGGAGTATCTTAGATGGCTGCTCACAAGCTTTTAAGACCCCAGACTCTACTCACCAAAGTAGGATGTAGAACATTTTCTTTATAAACTATGTGATGCCAATTGAGCTAGATGTTCCCTGAGACCATGGCCCCCACAGCTCTCAGCCCAGTAACTGGGTCCCTCAGGGAGTTTGGAAGTGTCTATGCAGCTTCTATGAATTTGCCTTGGTCAAGTTGTGCTGGCTTCCCCAGTATTGTGTACTCTTACCCTTTACCAAAGTTATCACTTATCTATTGTCTAGTCAGTGTTTTTCCCTCCCCAACCCTCTTTTTCTCAGTAACCATCAAAGGTAGTTTCTGTGTAAACTTTTTCATGAGTTTTTATAATGGTGGTCTCATACAGTATTTGTCCTTTTGTGATTGACTGATTTCACTCAGCATAATGCCCTCTAGAGTCATCCGCATTGAGAGATGTTTCACAGATTCATCATTGTTCTTTATCATTGAGTAGTATTCCATTGTGTGTATGTACCATAGTTTGTTTATCCATTCATCTGTTGATGGGCTCTTAGATTGTTTCCATCTTTTTGCTATTGTGAATAATGCTGCAATAAACATGGGTGTGCATATGTCTATTTCTATGATGGCTCTTATTTCTCTAGGATACATTCCAAGGAATGGATTGCTGGATCGTATGGTATTTCTATTTCTAGCTTTTTAGGGAAGTACTATATTGTTTTCCAAAAGGGTTGTACTAGAGTTTTAGTCTTTTAGCTGTAATTGCTGAAATAAAACTTTGACTCCTAATAGTTACCCCAGTTGGGATTTCTCTATATCCCTAAACTATTATAAAGGGTACTTAAACACTATCCACACATATCAGGGTAAGAGCTCTGTTTTCCCATATTTTTGTGACCAGTTGAAAAATTTATTTCCAATAAAATATTTTTAATATAAATGTTTCTTAGTAGTGAAACATCTCATCAAAAATCTAAAATAAGATAATGTAGATGGTAACATTTTGTAAACTATATAGTCCTGTGGAATTTAAATTGTAATTCTATAGGCAGAATAGCAATATGCTGTGTGAGACATTCATTTTATAAATTTCAATTTTAATACTGGCTTCTCCTGGTTTTTAACCTAGAGGATCCTCATTGAACCTAATGAAGATCCAATAATTTTCCCGATAAATGGAGAAAAGCATTTATTTTGGGTTCTCCGCCCCCGCCCCAAAGATACGTTGTTTGGAAATAAAGTCTTTGAATGTGTTATCAGTTAGGTTAATGGGTAGTCATACTAGAGTTGGGTGAGTCCTAATTTTACAACAACAGTCTGTCGTTATAAAAGAGGAGATGATACACTGAGACAGGGAGACAGACGAAGGATACCATGTGATGCTGTAGCAGCAAGCCAAGGAACGCCTGGAGCCACCAGCGCTTGGAGAGAGGAATGGAACAGTTTCTGTCTCAGAGCCCTCAGATGAAACCAACATGGCCAATACCCTGATTTATCCAGAACTGTGAGACAATACACTTCTGTTTTTATAAGTCACCTAGTTGGTGGTTTTTTCTTTTTTTTTTAACGGCAGCCCTAGGAAACTAATGCAACATTGCATTTCTGAAGGTGCATAAGTATCATATACCTTACAGGTAGTGACTTAATATTCTTTTGATGAGACATCGTCCTTCAGTGTTCAGCCTAGGTTTCTCTTCCTTCAGGAAACCTTCTTGACTTCACCCACTAATTCCATTTCCTATGAACTTATGCCCTTAGTTCTCTTCTCATCCCTCTATATAGTGTATCACTTTATATTATACTTGTCTGTTAATTTTAAGCTCTGTGAAGGTAGGAATAATGCCTGTTTTCCTTATACATCATCCACTGTCCCTAGTATGGTGCCTGACACATAGTATATATTGAATAATATTGTTGAATAAATGAAAGAATACACAAGTTCAGTGTTTTCAATCATAGCACTATCTAGGTTACTTTCCTCATATGAGCCATTTTTTAAAACATAATTTTGCTATAATTGACCCAAAGATAAGTTAAACTCAGGTAGATATTACTGAATGTAATTTCAAAGTTATTAAACCCAACCCTTCAGTCTATGTAGGTAGCAATTTACTATTTTCTGTTTGTCCTTTGAGTTCATAAACCTCTGATGCAAAATGGCTTTTGATACATAATGCTCCTGATGAAGCGAGTCATTCCAATGGAGTCAGGCATATCCGTTCCCAGTTTGGTACAAAATCAATCAGGGTCCAAGTGTGGAGAAAGCCGATTACAATGGAAGGAAAATGCTTCTATTCTATTCAGCATCCATTGATTTGGGTGGTTCTCAATGACCTTGGTCCCCTAGTTCAGTGCTTTAAAGCCAATTCAAAGTGAGACGATCATTTTCCTACAGTAATTAAAAGTAGAGATGGCTACAAGTAAATAATTATTAAGGTTGCCAACTCCTGATCTTAAAATAATTCAGTTAAATATCTTTCGTAATTGTATCTATTGCCCTAGAGAAAATAACAAAATTTAAATTAGGAAATATTTTGGCATGCAGATTTACATCAATAATTTGCTGTTGTTGCTGGGAATGTGTGTATTAAGAGAATACAATTTTTTTAGGAGTAGGTCAAGGGTGGTTAAAATAATTCTGCTTTCTTTTCTATTCTTCTGTAAAAAAGAAAATTAACAAGACTGAATGCCAGATGTCTAGGTTTTCATATCAATAGAAAATACAAACAAGAAATAGAAAGAACACAGAGACCATTATCTTTCCTTCCTTACATAAAAGGAGTTGTTTTCTTTGGTATTGGCTTTAAAAGGTGATATTTTCCCCCCTTCCCCCTCCTTTTCAATAAAGAAGCCAACAATCCATTGTGTGTGAGCTGGAGCTGCAAGGAATTATTGAAAAAGAACTAAAGAAAAGCATTACACCAAAGAGAGAAACAAATTTCAAGTCAGACTTATCTACTCTCTTGGATTTAGGCACAAGCATTTTTTAGTATGTGCTGAATGAATGAGGCTGAATACAAGTCTGCATTAACGGTGCCGTGTACCCATCCATATGACTGAACTCCTTTTTCTATAGAAATTGTCCAGTGTTGGATTCCTTTTATTCTCTACATTGTTGCACCATAAATTCATAGTTATAAGCTAACATGCAATGCCATTTTTGTAAGCCTCTGGTGAGCCATTCATTTAAGTACATGTTACAGCAAGAGGGACAACCTGGCACACATTGTGCTAGCATACTCTGCCATGTAAACTCTGACATTTGTATTCCTCTCAAAAACTGATACTTATGATTCTAAATTTTAAACAATATCTGTAAGAAATAAGCTCCACTTTATTCCCAAGACTGTTACAATGCTGTTAACTTGTATATGAAAGCATCATTGATGTATTTTTTTTAAAAGTACTTATAGCACATATTTATCACAATATAATAAAAAAATTTAAAAAAATACAAACTCCTAACAGCTGGTATTTTTTTCCGACTTTACTTCATTGTCCATTTTAGATAGTAGTCAGTTTTCTTCACTTAATATTCTATCAGAAACTTTTTTTACTCTGCTGTTACATGCTTTTCTTAGTATCCCACCACAGCATGTGCATAATTTTAGTGAAATTCCTATACAGTTGAGCATTCTGCTTATTTATCTTTTGTTCTGTTAGAAACAGCACTGTAATAAACTTATTTGGACATACAGGTTTTCATAATTCAAATAAGATACATTCTTAATAGTAGAACGCTCTTTTAATAACCTGATTTCCTAACGGTAATATTGAATCAGTGTGCCAATTTAGACACTTTTCTGGAACGGATAACCAGGAGTCTAAGCCTTTTACATGACTATAAAGTGGGTTAATAACTCAGACTGGAGTCAGCAGTTTGAATTCTATCTCCAATACCTGTAGTACCTTTGGAAAGTCACTTACTTTCTCTGGTTCTTAGTCTTCTTGTCTTAAAATGGAAATAGTAATGCTTTCCTGGATAAATAGGTGATTACACATATTGGAAAATGTGAGATTAATACAAACATAAGCTATTATGTTGCTATAGATTTGAGATAATCATAATAATTGAGAAAATAGTAAACATGTGGATAATTAGAAACCCTGGTGGTGTATTGGTTAAGAGCTACGGCTGCTATCCGAAAGATCGGCCATTCGAATCTACCAGATGCTTCTTGGAAACTCTGTGGGCAGTTCTACTCTGTCCTTTAGGGTTGCTGTGAGTTACAATCAACTCGATGGCAACGGGTTTTTTTTTTTTGGATAATTAAGAAATTCATGAAATGTCAGAGAGCATTAATGCAACTAAGTTTTATTTAATATTAGCTAAAAATGAGATGCTCGTGTGCTTGGTGATGGTTGTATAATTGTTGTTCTAACTGCAAAAAAAAAAAGGCTGCAGTTTTTATAAAATATTTCTGAGTTTTGGAAAATCATTGCTTCCAATTTGAAAAAGTGTTGCCAGAAAAAGATGTCACATGAGAAACAGCTCCATGATCTTTAAATTAAGTCTTTAGGTCATCCTTGGGCAATAGTTTCAGAAACCTAACCTTGACATCCCGGATTTTTCTTTATGGATTCTGAATATCTCTGGCAGAACCAAGAATCAGAAGTATTTCAGACAATTAAATGACTGTATCCTTTATCCTTAAGGCAGATGTCTTTTAATCATGTCTAATTTTCCTTTTCTCCTCTAGTCTGAAATGTGACCCTCTTCTAATACTTGAAATAAGTACATAGCTCTAGCTACTTGAAAATTATGCTAAATAAAAAGTTCTTTCAGTGAAGGCTTCTACTTGTCATGGATTGAATTCTGTCCTCCCCCCAAAAAAAATGTGTGCCAAATTGGCTAGTCCATGATTCCCAGTATTGTGTGATTGTCCAGCATTTTGTGATTTGATGTGATTTTCCTATGTGTTGTAAATCCTACCTCTATGATGTTAATGAGATGGGATTAGTGACAGTTATGTTAATGGGGCAGGACTCAATCTATAAGATTAGATTGTGTCTTAAATCAATCTCTTTTGAGACATAAAAGAGAAAAGTGAGCAGAGATATGGGAACCTCATACCACTAAGAAACAAGAGCCAGGAGAATAGCGTGTCCTTTGGACCTAGGGTCGCTGGGCTGAGAAGTTCTTAGACCAGGGGAAGATTGAGGACAAGGACCTTCCTTCAAAGTCGACAGAGAAAGACTTCCCCTGGAGTTGAGGCTCTAAATTGGGACTTGTAGCCTGCTAGACTGTGAGAGAATAAATTTCTGTTTGTTAAAGCTATCCACTGGTGGTATTTCTGTTACAGCAGCACTAGATGACTAAGACATACTGGATGTCCTTTTAGTTTTTCACTGTTAATTGTTCAACTCTATTATTTCCAATGGTTTTCACCTTGACAATTAATGATAAATAAATAATCATTTGGAATATGTTTTATTGAGATATTTAAACATCCTACTGATATGACATAGTACTTATATCAATGTGTATTTCTACAAAAATCTTGTATTTCTATTTTCTTTTCAGAAGTAACTATTTTATTGTGCTTTAAGTGAAAGTTTACAGTTCAAGTCAGTTTCTCATACAAAAATTTCTAAACACATTGTTATGTGACCCTAGTTGCTCACCCTATAATGTGACAGCACACTCCTCCTTTCCACCCCTGATTTCCCATGTCCATTCAACCAGCTTCGGTCCCTTTCTGTCTTCTCATCTTGCCTCCGGACAGGAGCTGCCCATTTAGTCTCTTGTGTCTACTTGGGTTAAGAAGAACTCTCTTCACAAGTATCATTTTATGTCTTATAGTCCAATCTAATCTTTGTCTGAAAAGTTGGCTTCCAGAAAGGTTTCAGTTCTGGGCTAACAGAGAGTCTGAAGGCCATGTCTTCCAGGGTCCTTCCAGTCTTAGTCAAACCATTAAGTCTGGTCTTTACTAGAATTTGAGTTCTGTGCCCCACTTTTCTACTGCTCCGTTGGGGACTGTGTTGTACTCCCTGTCAGGGTGGTCACTGGTGGTAGCTGGGAACCATCTAGTTCTTCTGGTCTTGGGCTGATGGAGTCTCTAGTTTATGTGGCCCTTTCTGTCCTTTGGGCTAATATTTTCCTTGTGTCCTTGGTGTTCTACATTCTCCTTTGCTCCAGGTGGGTTGGGACCAATTGATGCATGTTAGATGGCCACTCAATAGCTTTTAAGATCCCAGACACCACTCACCAAAGAGGGATGCAGAACATTGTCTTAATAAACTTTGTTATGCCAATCGACTTAGATGTCCCTCCCTGAGACCATGGTTCCCAGGCTTCTGCCCCTGCTACACTGACCCTCGATGTATTTGGTTGTGTTCAGGAAACTTCCTAGCTTTTGGTTTATTCCAGTTGTGCTGGCTTCCCTGTATTGTGTGTCGTTCTTCCCTTCACTTAAGATAATTCTTATCTACTGTCTAGTTAATGAATACCCTTCTCCCTCCCTCCCCACCCTTGTAACCATCAAAGAATATTTTCTTCTGCGTTTAAACCTTTTCTTGAGTTCTTATAATGTGGTCTCATACAATATTTGTCCTTTTGCCACTGACTAATTTCACTTAGCATAATGCCTTCCAGATTCATCCATGTTATAAGATGTTTCAAAGATTCATCATTGTTTCTTTATTGTTGCATAGTATTCCATTGTGTGAATATACCATAGTTTGTTTATTCATTTGTCTGTTGATGGGCACCTAGGTTGTTTCCATCTTTTTGCTATTGTGAACAGTGCTGCAGTGAACATGGGTGCGCATATGTCTATTCGTGTGATGGCTCTTATTTCTCTAGGATATATTCCAAGGAGTGGGATTGCTGGATCATATGGTACTTCCATTTCTAGCTTTTTAAGGAAGCGCCAAATCGATTTCCACAGTGGCTATATCATTTTACATTACCACCAGCAGTGTATGTGTTCCAGTTTCTCCACAACCTCTCCAACATTTGTTATTTTGTGTTTATTGGATTAATGCTAGCCTTGTTGGGGTGAGATGGTATCTCATTGTAGTTTTGATTTGTACTTCTCTAATGGCTAATGATCATGAGCATTTCCTCATGTGTCTGGTAGCAGCCTGAACGTCTTCTTTGAAGTGCCTGTTCCTATCCTTTACCCATTTTTTAATTGTGTTATTTGTCTTTTTGTTGTTGAGGTTTTGCAGTATCTTGTAGATTTTAGAGATTAGATGCTGATTGGATTTGTAATAGCCAAAATTTTTTTCCTAGTCTGTGGGGTGTCTTTTCACTCTTTTGGTGAAGTCTTTTGATAAGCATAAGTGTTTGATTTTTAGGAACTCCCAGTTATCTAGTTTCTCTTCTGGTGTTTGCACATTGTTAGTGATGTTTTGTATTCTGTTTATGCCATGAATTAGGGCTCCTAGCATTGTCCCTATTTTTTCTTCCATGATCTTTATTGTTTTTGATTTTATGTTTACGTCTTTGATCCATTTTGAGTTAGTTTTTGTGTATGGTGTGAGGTATGGGTCTTGTCTGATTTTTTCTGCAGATGGATATTCAGTTATGCCAGCACCATTTGTTAAACAGACTGTCTTTTCCCCAATTAATGGACTTTGGGCCTTTGTCAAATATCAGCTGCTCATAGGTGGATGAATTTATGTCTGGATTCTTAATTCTGTTGCATTGGTCTATGTATCTGTTGTAGCAGTACAGTGTCGCAGTATAATAACAGGTTCTAAAATTGGGTAGTGTGAGGCCTCCCACTTCGTTAGAAGTAACTGTTAATTTTAATTAAAATAAATGGATTCCACTGCAAGTGGCCAAACAAGATATTTTTAGAGCTTGGGGTTGGAGCTAGAGGGGTTTGGGTGATAAGTAACCAAACCAAAAAACCAAAAACAAACAAACAAACAAACAAACAAACCCGTTGCTGTAGAGTCGATTTTGACTCATACCAACCATATAGGACAGAGTAGAACTGCCCCTTTGGGTTTCCAAGGCTATAAATTGTTTATGGAAGCAGACTGCCACATCTTTTTCCTGAGGAGCAGCTGGTGGGTTCAAATCACCTGCTTTTTGGTTAGCAGCTGAGTGCTTAACCACTGCACTGCTAGGGCTCCTTGATAAGTACCACATGACCTGGATATATTACTTCAGTGGAATAAAATATATTTAACTTTATGTTTTACTCTGGAAACAATAATAATTCAGTTTCAACATATTATATAAAATTATCAAAATCATGTCAGATCATTTGCCATTTTCAATTCTAGGTTGTAGATCAGCGGAACTAAGAGGTAATTTTAGGGATTAACAAAATCTCTCTATTGTTTTCAAATACTGTGAAATATGAAAAATCACTGTAAAGATAAAAAAGAGAATTGGAAATACTGGGTTTTTATAAGAAATAGTATCATATGAGTAAAAATGATTGTCATTTTTGGTTCAAAAAGTAGGTAACATCAGGATTATGGTTCAAAACAAGGCAATGTGTTTGAAATATGAGAAGGTGTTGCTCTATTCTTAATTTTTCTATTTACAGGTAATCATATTTATAACTATGAAGGAATTTTGGATATTTAAGTGAAGGCCACAACGCATTGTATGATATGCCCAATTAGGTTTCTGAGGTTATTGGGAGCCCCATTTTCATGAGTATCTCTTTAGCTCACTGGGAGCAAGGAAAGGAGATTTGGTGCCTAATAGGCTCCTCAGAACACCAGAAAAAGAAGAAATGGCTGTGAGAAGATTGTGTAAAAGAACATCCCGAGGTGGAAAGTGGAGTGGGATTTTTAGGCCTTTTCTTTGGCCTGAGACACTAGCTTGTGATCAATAAGAAAAATATGCAGCATTGAGCTCTACTCTTTACTTCTCTTTGATCTTATTTCTAGAGAACTTTTATTACTTAATAAACAAGACTATAAAAGTGAAACTTCAGGTGGCAATTTGGAAACCTAAAGTGCTGCAGGAATAAAAGGAAAAAAAAAATTCTCTCCCAAATCTACAGCAGCAACTCTCACCCAAGGAATGAAAAGAGTGAAGTGGGGTGGTAACTAGGTTTAAGAATAGCAAGGGACAAGACGGCAGGCACCCTTGGATAGTGAGCCTGGGAACACGCAGAGGGAAAAAACTAGAATTCAGAGGCCGTGTCATAACAGTAAGTAGAGAACTAGAGAAGATACAACATAACTCTTGGCAACAAAACCCAAACAAATCATGCACCAGAAAATTGTCAAACATTTGTTCAATTGAATTGAAATAGGCAGTTAAAATGATCACCGTGAGGTTAGAATTTTTTTTAAACTTCAGATCAAGGATGTTTAAGGATTTATTGTTACATGGTGCCTTGATTTTTTCCTTTACCTTTGGGAATGGACATTTCATACCTCAAGATGCCTAAAACTTGCTAGGGATGGGTATGATGAACAGAGCCTCACCTGGTTATACTCTGATGACTTCCTTCATTGACCTTGCCCCAAATTAGCTCAGAGGAACCCAGTTTACAGTCTCAGAGCATAAGGACAGTCATCCATTCTACATAAAATTTCTTTAAAAAGCTCCCAAGAGTTATGTTGTCTTTGGAAAGGCTTACCTCTGACCTGAAGGATAAAGATATGGAAGGTAGAGTATCTTCATTGTTTTGAGAGGTCACTGGAACAGTGTTAAGCCTGCAATGATTCCCCTGTATAATAATTGCTCAAAGGCAGGAAGCTATTTTTATGTTCTGGTCTTCATTTTGAACAGTTCTTTAAAAAGAGACATATATCTGAATATTACTCTTAGATGATTTCTCACTAACCTGAACAAGAATGTATAATTTAAATTTTGAGAATATCTACCCTGAAATTTTTTCTTCAAGGACTGTTAGCAAAAACCAACCAACCAAAGAAAAAAAACCAAAAAAGAACAAAAAAACCTGAAACCAAAGCAAAAACCCATCCCCACTAACAACTTGCACCAAGATAACATTTTTCTGATAAATAGCAACAGATTCAGAATGCTTGGGATTGTTTTTAATAAATCAATTTCCCTTATGATGCTCTCTAAATATAGCAATACAAAGTGGTGCTGGCAAAGATAGTCTGCTGAATCATTAAAATTCAAAGAGGCCTATAAGAAGAATGCCACTGGCTCATCAACAGTTAAAGCCTGCACTTTCTTCCTACAAGGTTTATTTTTTACCTAAGCACAATGGATTCGATGAAAGGAGAAAAGTTTTGTCTCAAGTTGCCCAGGTACCCGTCAATTAGAAAGGCTGTGTAAATGTGTGTGTGTGTGTGAGGAGGTGAGCTGGGGAGGGTGCTAAGAGGATGCTCTGTAAAACAAACAGGACTGGGCTTTATCTTTATTGCCTGAAAGAGCTAAAACAGGCTGTTGGATAGAAGGAGAAGTCACCAGGAAGAGTTAAATTGCAGACCTCTCACTTCACGAAATCTCATCTAATCAGGGTTGCCGCAAACCAGTAAAATCAGATCTGAGGCTTGCCACACAGAAGGGCTCTTCAAAGACTTGGCTTCAAACCGCTGGGACTCCTCAGATCATTTGCTCCCTGAGTGACTTGCCTGGCATTGATATTAGGGTCCTTTTTTCCTGCTGGGTGCTGCAGGCAGCATGGAAGTGGTGTGTAAAACAATAGAGAAACAGACTCCCTGGAAGAATAACCTCCTCATTCAAAAAGGCAGAATCAAAACACATTTAAAACATACTGTTAGCTTTGCAAGGGACCCTATAGAACACGTTTTCAGCTTCTCTCTAATAGAATGCCTGCCACTTGATCATCCAGTGACAGGGGGCTCACAGACTTGAAAGGAAACAATCCCAATTTTGAATAATAACTAAATATAAGTAAGTGTCCCCTGATATTGAAATGCAATCTACTTCTAAACTTCCATACATTGGTCTAGACTTTGAGGTACCAATTATAAAGCAATTCTGTTATCACTTTCACCTGAGCTCTCTTCTAGTATTTGAGGATAGCTCTCCTATCCCCACTAATTCTCAACTCCAGGGTAAATATCCCTGATTCCTTTCAACATGCTTTATGGCAAGTTCCCCTAGTATCTGTTATGGATTGAGTTGTGTTCCCCAAAAAGATATGTTGAGGTCTTAACCTTTGTACTAGTGAATCTGACCTTGTTTGGAAATATGGGGCTTTGTTTTGTTATCAGTTAAATTAAAATAAGGCCATACCAGAATAGGGTGGGTCCTAAACCTAATCTCTTTTGAGAGGTCTTATAAAAAGGAAGAACAGACACTTAGACAGAGTCACACACACAGGGGGAACACACCAAACAAGGACCTGTTTACAAGCAAAGGAGAGCCGAGAAACATCTGGGCCCACCAGAAGCTAAAACAGGCGAGGCAGAAGAGATTGAGAGAGAGAGAACAGCTCTGTCAACATCCTGAATTCTGACTTCTAGCTTCCAGAATTGGGGGAAAATAAATTTCCATTATTCAAAGCCACCCACTAGTGGCATTTTGTTACGGCAGTCCTAGGAAACTAAGTCAGCATCCTAGTCACCATTCTCAAAACCATCTAGAGTTAATTGCAGTGCATTTTACAATAAGGTAACTATAACACAATAAGGTAGCATAAAACACACTACATGTGCTATGATAGAGAAAAGTGGTTTAACTATGGTCTTTCTTCTCCTAGTATAGATTAGGATTTCGTGTAAGCTTTTGGTAGCTAATTCACTCATTGGTTTATATTGAGTTTCAGTTAACCAAAATGTTTACATCTTCTTCCAAGTGAACTGTTTTACTGAATCATTTAAAGAGTAATGAAGGATTTTGGATTTTACCTTGTTAGTTTTGAACTCAATCTTGATTCTTGAGGATTCTTGATCATTTGTGTACTTATATGTGAATAAAACAGGACAGGGAAGAGAGTCTTTTTGCTGTCCCATTAGGGCATAAGCTACAGGTTGACATTAATTCTTGCTACATAAGTTATTCACCTACTTACAAGGCTGTGTAACTGCATGTGTTGTTCTAGCTTATCTTCAGGGAAGAATTTCTCAGATGCCTTGTTGAAATAATGACTATTTATGTCTTTAAGGAATCCTTACTGCTTCCTAGTAAGCACCAGCTTCCTTTGTTAAGTATTAACAACTCATATACTTAAAATCCTGCCCTAAATATTTTTGAGTTGGTGCAGTGATTAAGAGCTTGGTTGCTGACCAAAAGGCAAGGAGTTCGAATCCACCAGCTGCTCCTTGGAAACTCTATGGGGCAGTTCTACTTTGTCTTATAGGGTTGCTATGAATTGGAATCGACTTAATGGTAATGGGTTTGGTTTTAGTTTTTTATTTAGAATTCAAATTTTATAGTTAACAGAATCCATATTTTATCTCTTTCTGAGACTAATAAAATAATTTAAAAAAAATAGCCAAACTATCATTAGTGTCTTTTCCACAATGATATATGCAATTCCCTTCTATACCCTGGAACACAATTCATTACATAGTTGCATGCAGCACCCAGACTTTGAATCTAAATATGACTTTGAATTTGACTGGAATCACTTAGAATGTGTGTGATATTAGTTAAGTGACTTATATTCTTGCATGTGCAAATAAAATGTGATGATGAATATGAAAGCACTGGTAGCAATATTCACCTACCTCGGATTCAAATATACCTGTTTCAATGTATACTTCTTCACACTTTTTCCTAAATTTTTCCAGAAAATTAATTTTATGGAATATGGCATATTGCCCCCCCAATTTCAGGTACTCTTGGGAATAACTTCTATTAGCCCCATCATTAAAATATTTAATTAAAGGAAAATATGACCTAAATTATCAAACTTTAATAGCACCATCTACAGAGAACAAGATTCCTAGAAAAACTCAGTATGAAAATTGTTGAAATTTACCCAAACCTACTTTTTTTCTTGTGCAGTTTAGTTAGGTTGGAGATATTTTTACTTCTTTGTTCAATCTCTCAGCATTTCCCAGAATTACACTGCATGAGCTAAATCCGGGAATTTTCTTTTCAATTCACCTGAGTTGAGTTCACTTCTTTCGTCTCTTGGTATTGGTTCCAGTTCCTTGTTTTCTTGGATTATCATCCCTTCTCTTGCCAAAGGTCACCCATCACAGCTGATTATTTACGCCAATTATATTTTTGAAATATTCTTGCCCACAAAAGTATTTTCCAAATCACTGGAGAGGGTAGAACTTAACATACAGTTTTAGAGTTTACTTGAAAAACCTCTAACGGCATACCATTTTAGAGTTTAGTATTGTATTTTTGTAGTGTTTCTAAAGAAGAAAGCATAGCTGATGTTAAGATTGGTGAATCTTTGGACAATAAGTAAATTTTCCAAGAAATGTAATTATTTATGAGGATAACACCTTCACCTACTGGCCGAATGTCATTCTATCCCAAGCCACCAGTTTCACAACTTTGGCAAGCATCTTTCTCTTTCCCTTTTGACAGCTTCAGGCATTCCACTGCAACAAGTAGAAGGTCACAGTTTGAAGGAGGAAAAGCCATACTCAGCCCACAGTTTTGGCTTGCTTTCCTCATCACTTTCCCTCAGAATTGTGCAACGTTGGGTAGTTCCAGGAAATATGAAAGTGATCTTCGTCAGTACAGGACCCTGTCCAACATGCTTCAAAGTTTAGAATCATAATAGTGCCCTTATTTGTGTCTTGCTTGCAACCTCCATCAGACTAGAAAGATATAAATAGAGAAAGCTAGTAGTGATCTTCTTATTTTACATCAGAAAGAAGACAAATCATTTTATTTTCCCCAGACCAAGTGAAAGTCATTTGGTTGAACTAGGGATTATTGGTTATATGAAGGGCACTATAAAGTGTGTCTTTGATACAAGCCAAAATCTTTTTAATAAAATATTATTTCAGCTGATTGAACTAGGAATTATTGGTTATATGAAAGGCACAATGAAGTTGTGTGTCTTTGTTAAAAGCCGAAATCTTTTTAATAAAATGTTTTGGATTGTTATGTTTTCACATTTGCTTTTGAATAAGTAATAACTACTAATCGTACTGTTTTTGATAATTTTCAATATTATCCCTAAAGAACCTGGCAGTGAAATGGCAGAGTGAGTGGGAACAGTCTGCACCCTTGAACATTATTCTCATTGCATTCGATGATTCCTCTTAGCACTTTCATTAAGTGGCTATTATAGGTTTATAATTTTCAAATAGAGATTTTTAAAAAAATCACAGAAAAAGAAATGGGATGTAGAAAGGTGGAAGCCACTCATGCAGGAAGAGCTTTTGTTGTTTGAGGGACTCTGTAATTTTCTGGGAAATATTGTCATACAACACTTGATATTTTGAGAATGCTTTCACCATCAAAAACCTGCTACAGTTTAACAGCTCCTCGTTCTTCATTTATTGCAAAAAGAAAGTCCCAGCCTCCATGTGTTTTAAACGAACGATTGTCTCCAGCCTCCTCTTCTATCCCCTCCCATCATCGAAGCACGATATTACCCGTGTCTTTCTCTAAACTCTCTGGAGCACCCAGCTGTGCTAGGCATTAACCAAGCATGTAAGGCAAGTCAATTAAGTTTTGGATACTGAATGACGTCACTTCAGCTGTGCTGCTGGCCAAATGAGCACATATAGTTGATCCTGGCTTTTGAACTCCATGAACACATTCCAAATTTATGTTTTTCCTCTATAAATAGAAGAAAAAAGCGCTTTTTTTTTTAAAAAAGAACAATCGGTCTTTAAAAATAACGAGCGTTATACACACAGAGAAAACCAGCGTCGTTATTGCTACCACCAAATTTCACTTTAAAAACGGACAATATTAAGGTCAGGAGAAAACGCAGATTTTCTAACTCCTAGAGTGGATACCAGCAAGGCAGGAGACAGACCAATGGGGAGAATGTATGCATATCAAAAATAGTGAGAGTGGAATTGTCCTGAGGTTTACTTCTGTAAATAATTAACTGAATGTCCTCATATAAAGAAATAGTCCCCTCTGGGAATTACAGCATCATTAGGAATTTATGAATACTGATTTTGGTTTTGGCACCTATTCCGTATTCCCATTTTTAGCATCCTTCTGTCTCCTTGTTTTTTTCAGGAGAAATTGCCCGTTTTTTGAAGGAAATAAGAGAGGAATTGCATAGTAGCTGAAACTAATACAGGTTATCATGAGCAACACGGGGCTGCTGGAAGGGGAGGGCAAATAGAAAAACAAAAGGGCAGCAAAAAAAAAAGTTGCTTTTTTTTTTTTCTACCATTAAAAATCTATAAAACTCTGGAGCTCCAATTCTTATGGAGTCCTACTGTATATTCCTTATCTTGGGTCTTTATTCCATCACTCTTTTTTGGCGAAAGGAACATCACTAAACTATTAGAGGTGGCTTCCATCAGCCATATTCTCTTCAGATTTCAAATTAGATACTGTTCTTCTTAACATTGAGAATAGATCACTGGGGAGTTAGCCTTCAACTCAAATAACAAAAAGTCAAAAGGAGACAAGCATTCTACTCTTATTTCTGAAGTTATGACAGCACTTTTTCTCACCCTAATACAGCTCAAAGCAAAAGAAAAAAAAAAAGATGAATGTTGAATCACTTATTCCCATAAAAAGACCCTCAGCTAGTGCTAGGAGAAGTGAAATCAGCAGGTAGAGTTTATACTTTTTATGGGAACAAGCATAAATATGCTTTTTATGCATCTGAAATTGGCAATAGTGACACAGTCATAGAAGCTAGAAGACATTTTGATACAGATAGAATTGTTTAATGCATAAGCAGTGGATTTCTGTCTATCAGTACTTTCTAATTGATATGTACTGAAAATCATTTGTGTAAATCTAAGTTACATAACCTCATTAAAGGAGCTCCTTTTTAAAGGGAACTTGTTGTAAATCCTTTCACAGTGTAAGTACTCATATTTTCATTGATCTATTCTAGACGTCAGAATGTGCACACCATACTTTCTTAAATCAGGAATTACCCACATAATGAAAGAGCAAAATTTTCTTTGAAGATTCCCATAGCTACTCCTGGGGGCCTAGTTTGGGACTGGAGGTAGACTGGTGGAAAGCAGTGTTTAATGAGCTTGCTAACTTTTGCCCTTCCAGATTCATGACCTACACTGCTCTGAGTATGGGGAAGTTGGACTTCATCACCCTCTGGCTGCTCCTTGATACTGATAGGAGTTGCGAAGTAGAGAGGAGAGAGTGAGTATTTATTTTACTGGGCCCCCTCTTTCAGATTGCTGTGTGTTGGCTGTGTCCCTGTACCACAGGTCATGGCTCCTGTCAGGCTACACTCCCTTAAAGCCACCCTTGTCAGGTTGCCCTTCAAGCCTAGGTGGTAACAGCTCTGTACTGTTAGGAGCCCTTCAGGGTATTACTCTGTCCCTTTCTGGTTTCCTTAAACCTTGCCTTCGACAATAATCTTTTATTAAACTCTTCTCAAATGTTTGAGTGGACCATCTCATTTCTTGACCACATAGAAATAATTGTGGTGTGGCAAACAGTAGATTAATGTTGAGACAAGACTTCCAGCGGAGACTTTTCCCTCTAGAGAGCATTCTGCTTTCCACATCACCCTTCAACTTCCCTGCCCTCCTAATTGTATTGGACCGCAGAGGAAAATGCACCTGTCAGAGCTAAAGAATATTGACACTTCTTTGAAACCAAGTCATAATAGGAAAATTAAAAAGGATATCTCAGAGCCTTGATTATACTCTGGTGTCTACAAAAATAGGAATGAGAGACAGAGCTATGCCATTACACTGCCATTCTCGAGTAAAAAGAAAGGTAAAAATATGCTCTGACTGGTAATGAGATCAAAAGGGAGGAATGAACGTATGGATACAGATCCAAACATGTGGGACACATGGAAGAGAACTGGACATTGGAGAGAACTAATCCCATGGCTTCATTGTTTACAGATTATTGCGCATTCTTAATTTCTTTCATTGATTATTTGCTCATTTATTCATGTACTCATTTAATAAGTATTTGAGGGCTTTACAGTGTTTCATGTACTGTGATAGAAGTTAGGAATATAATAGTGAACAAGGTAGAGTCTCTATCCTCAAGGAGTATATGTAGTTTTGTGGCGAGGAATCACTGACTGATATAAAAGCACGCTATACATCCTGTATAGTTTATTAACAGTCATTCTCAATCAATCTTTGTGTCATCTTTATAAAACATGAAATTAAAAAAACACTTAAGTTATTCCTATATGGAGGTACCTGACTGTAGTGGACTCTCCATCATTATTATTGATAACTGCTGGTGCCTTCCTTATTAAATTTGGTCAGAGTGCATTATATATTAAAGGGAACACGCACATTTACAGCCTATCACTTGGTGGTGATCTGGCCTTATTTGTAGAAGCTGGTTTGGGCACGTGTACTTGTTGTTTCAACTAATACTGAGCATTGAGTACATATGAGTATCCATAGGTGAGGTAAGCAGTTACAACATGTTGGTGTTCCTTCAAGCTAGCAAGGCATTTTATTTAAGTCATAAACTGTCGTAATAATTATTATTTTTATTTAAAATGTGGATATTTAGCATTAGGCATGAAAAATGTGTTCTACCTATACAAAATGTAAAGAAAACTGGAAACAGATTCATTTCCCTGTATTTCCTACAGCTAGCAGAAAATGTGAAGAAGTTAAGCTATACTAATGTGTCCAGTTTCCCTTTTCTTCATATATCTTACAGGAAAATCACCATTGACTGTCCCATAAACTTACCTTGTTTCTCAGTGAAAAGAAGACTATTCTACAGCTGAGTTTGGAGGTGTATGAAATTTTGTTACCTTCAAAATAATGATACAAAGGTACATAAAAAATATTTATGGGGTTGTAACCTTTCTGATGTTTCTTTTTTCCCCTCTAGCAATTTGTATAGCCACTTTCACCTCCTTTTCTTTCCCACCCCAATGTAATTTCTATTGTGAGGTGTAAACTGCTGATAGAGGAGGTAAGATTAAAATTGCGTACTAGAGCAGAAAGCTAACTTTATCGTTTGAGGATTTCTTGCTGTGGCCGTGGGGAATAAAATTACTTTTTTTTTCTTAAAGCAAAATAACTAAATACTCTACAAATATTGGCTAGTGTGTTTTTAAAAATACACATTTTAATTATTTTAAAAAGAATTTTCTGTGCTTTTTTTGGTATATAATCAAATGATACTCAATTTCTTTTTTTTCTGGTGAAATTATAGATGTATTTCAACCATGTAAATAATTACATTAAGTACGAATCCACTAAAGTCTACAATTCAAAGGCAGAGATTGTCAGAATGAATGAAAACTCAAGACCCAAGTACAGGTAGTCCCCAGCTTACTATGGGGTTCCATTCCGATGACTCCATTGTAAGTTGGTTCTGACGTAAGTAGAATACCTCTTTTTTTTTCTTTAGTTTTCATTATTATTGCCTTTTATTCTCAGTATCTTAATAAATCCTATCTTTATTTGTCTTTGGGGGTTGGCATTAGAATGATGGCATCAGCAAATTACAAGCTGCAACATCATATGTAGTACATATTACTAACAGTAAGATTATCAAAAAAATAAAAAAGGATAATCTTAAGTGCAGTTTGTAGTAACTCTAATATGTCGTAAGTCAGGGGCTACCTGTATATTATTTATGAGAAGCAATTTTTTTTATTGTTGTAATTAAATGAAGTTTACATTTCAAGTTAGTCTCCCATACAAATTTTTTTTTACATAGACATTGTTATGAGACCCCAACCACTCACCCCATTCTGCAACAGCACACTCCTCCCCTCTGCCCCTGATTCCCCATGAACATTCAACCAGCTCCTAACTCTCTGCCTTCCCATCTCACCTCTGGACAGAAGCTGCCCCTTTGGTCTCTTGTATCTACTTGACTAAGAGGCACATTCTTCACGAGTATCACTTTATGTCCGACAGTCCAGTCCAATCCCTGTCTGAAGAGTTGGCCTCGGAAATTGTTTTAGTTCTGGGCTGATAGAGAGTCCAGAGGCCATGCCTTCTGGGATGCCTCCAGTCTCAGTCAGACCATTAAGTCTGGTCTTCTTACTAGAATTTGAGTTCTGCACCCCATCCTTCTACTGCTCCATCAGAGACCCTCTGTTGTGCTCCCTGTCAGGATGTTCATTGGTGGTAGCCGGGCACCAGCTAGTTCTTCTGGTCTCAGGCTGATGAAGTCTCTGGTTTATCTGGCCCATTCTGTCTCTTGGGCTAATACTTTCCTTGCGTCTTTGGTGTTCTTTGTTCTCCTTTACTCCAGGTGGTTGGGACCAGTTGATGCATCTTAGATGGCCGCTTGCAAGCTTTTAAGACCCCAGACGCCACTCACCAAAGTAGGATGCAGAGAATTTTCTTAATAAGCTTTGTTAAGCC
>NW_004443991.1:8398512-8417796 GCF_000243295.1 Trichechus manatus latirostris
CTGACTAAATTCACTCAGCATAATAAGTTCCAGCTTCCACCATGTTATATGATTGTTTCACAGCTTCATTGTTGTTCTTTATTGTTGCATAATATTTCATTGTGTGTATAAAGCATAATTTGTTTATCCATTTGTCCACTGATGGGCACCTAGGTTGCTTCCATCTTTTTGCTACTGTGAACAGTGCTACAATGAACATGGGTGTGCATATATCTATTCGTGTGACGGCTCTTGTTTCTCTAGGATATATTCCAAAGAGTGGGATAGCTGGATCGTATGGTACTTCTATTTCTAGCTTTTTAAGAAAGTGCCAAATCGATTTCCAAAGTGGTTGTACTATTTTACATTCCCACCAACAGTGTATAGGTGTTCCAGTCTCTCCACAACCTCTTCAGCATTTATTATTTTGTGTTTTTTGAATTAATGCTAGCCTTGTTGGGGTGAGATATCTCATTGTAATTTTGATCTGCATTTCTCTAATGGCTAATGATCGTGAGCATTTCTTCAGGTGTCTGTTAGCCGCCTGAATATCTTCTTTGGTGAAGTGACTGTTCATATCCTTTGCCCATTTTTTAATTCGGTGTTTTGTCTTTTTGTTGTTGAGGTTTTGCAGTATCTTATAGATTTTAGAGATTAAACGCTGATTGGATTTGTCGTAGCCAAAAATTTTTTTCCGTTTGTAGGTTGTCTTTTTACTCTTTTGGTGAAGTCTTTTGGTAAGCATAAGTGTTTGAATTTTAGGAGCTCCCAATTATCTAGTCTCTTCTGGTGCTTGTGCATTGTTACTTATGGTTCATATTGTGTTTATGCCTGTACTGGGGCTCCGAGCATTGTCCCTAGTTTTTCTTCCATGATCTTTATTGTTTTTGATTTTATATTTATGTCTTCGATCCATTTTGAGTTAGTTTTTATACATGGTGTGAGGTATGATCTTGTTTCAGTTTTTTGCATATAGATATCCAGTTATGCCAGCACCATTTGTTAAAGAGACTGTCTTTTCCTGAATTAATGGACTTATGGCATTTGTCAAATATTAGCTGCTCACAGGTGGATGAGCTTATATCTGGATTCTCAACTCTGTTCCATTGGTCTATGTATCTATTGTTGTACCAGTACCAGGCTGTTTTGACTACCGTGGCAGCATAATAGGTCCTAAAATCAGGTAGTGTAAAGCCTCCCACTTTGTTTTTCTTCTTGAGTAATGCTTTATTTATTCAGGGCTTCTTCCCTTTCCATATGAAGTTGGTGATTTGTTTCTCCATCTCATTAAAAAATGCCGGTGGAATTTGGATTGGGATTGCATAGTATCTGTAGATTGCTTTGGGTAGAATTGACATTTTCACTATGTTGAGTCCACCTATCCATGTGATACACAATTTCTTAACTTGCCAGTTTAATAGTCTGTTCTGCCCTCATGGTAAAGAACATAATGAGAGAATAAAACTCAAACAAGATAAGTATGGGGATCAGACTCAAAGAATCAACTGGAAAATATACTTGTTTCCTACTCATTGTTTTTTTATATGCTATATTCCACTCAGACTCACTGGCTTTCTTCTGTTGAATCTTGTTATGGTACCAATTACATGCCCACATCTTATCTAGGCTTTAAGAACTAGTTCAACTGCTTTCTTACCTATTTCATGCATTCTAAATTATTATGTTTACTTGTGTTCTTCTTCTTCTTGTTTTTCTTTTTAAACTCTCACACTAGACTATAAAAGTTCCCTGAGGACAGAACATCCATCTGGTTCATGTCTGCATCCATAAGATGCTCTCATGGTCCAAGTGGTAGACACTCAAAAGAGTTTGTCTAAATGAATGGATGGATGTGTTCTCTGCCGCATTTCACAGTCTTCTGATTCATTTCATTCAAGGATTAAATTATTATTAAGTCACAAATTATTATTTCAATCAGATAATTATTAAGATAATTACTAAATCCTGAATCAAGATATATGCCTAACAGAAAAGATTGATATAGATAAGAAAACTTCTCTGAAGGAAGGAACAATCCCAGATTCTACGTACCACCCCCATCCTCTAGAGCATTTGAAGAGAAAGCATGACAAATTAAATCTTGATTAACTGAGATTTCAATGTTTAGTCTATAGACGATCTAAGATCTTTGCATTTTTTACTTCTTTCTTTTATGTACTCTATTTTAGTATTTAATCATTAGCTAAAATAAATTAGGTGTTTCTTTTTCTTGTCAGAAGCTTTCAAGAAATGATTAATAAATAAAAGAATAAAGATGTTGAATAATATAATAAACAGGGATTCAGTTTATTTCTATTTCTCCTAGTATAGTAAATCTTTCAGTCATAGGGGAAAATAATTAGGTTTAGTGTCTGAGGAAACGGTCTCCACAAGTGAAAATATTTAACAATTGCAATTCTAAAATAGCTCTGGATCAGAAATTATAAGCCCTATAATTGAAGATTAGCACCTTGTTGAAGTTATTTATCTTCCCTGTGTCTCGCCTCTCAAATTAAAATCATGTTGGATTAGTAATTTCTAAGATTTTATTTAACTCTAAAATTCTTGCTTCCATTTTGAATCCTAAAATGAAGAGAAATTGTATAAAAATTCCATTTTACATGTATCTTTCCATGCATTTTTCCATACTTGCAAAAGTTCCCTAAGGTGGACAAGATAGGTGCCATTACTCCCTTGGTAGAGAAAGAGATGAGGGCTCACAAAGGGTTAATGAATCCTTTACCCAAGATTACGTATCCATTAAGTGAGACTCAAAAACAGAACACCCCTATTTTCAGTCTTTGTCCAGTGCTTTTTCTGTGTTAGAAGTCTGCTTTTCCAAATCCAGACATTACACACATATATAAACTCATGCAAACACACATATACACATTCCCTTTCTTTCTTTTTTTTTTTATATCCACACTGAGCTTGTATTGATTGCTGTCTGGGTCAGTGACTCTTTAGCTTGCAGAAAACTGGAAGTATTTCAATTATTGGTTTTATGTCAATGCATAGCCCTAAACCTTACACATGAGAGCAATTATTTAAAGACTCACAACCTGTCCAAGGCAATATATCTTCCCTTCTCTAGATCCTTTATCTTCCCAACATGTAGTTTCTACTGCAGCATTAAGATGAACCCAACACTGACTATATTACATTGCCAAAAATAGGTGAGAATAGTTTTTGCACATATTGGCATGTAGGAAACAATTTAAAATTAAAGATGTCATAATTTTCTCTAAGATTTTGCTGTTTACAATTTCTTATGCAACTTGAGGTTAATAGACCTTCTTAGATTGTTGATTTATAATTTTTAGCATATTGCTTTTTTTTCTATAGATGTATAAATAATTACTCTTCTAATTGTAATGGACTATTTACAATTAAATAAATTAAATTTTAATAGAAAAAAATTGAAAACAATGTTCATGAGTAAAATCTTGAAATCTAGTTTTTCTATTTTTCTCTCCCCTCCTCACCAACCCCTGACAAGAAGAGGTTACTTCTAAGAATATGGAAATAAAAATAAGGAAAGTTTGTTTTTTCTTAATATTTTCACTTATTCAAAAAACAATTTGAGGCATCTCACATTGACTCATAAAATATAGCAAAATGTAATAATTCAAAAATAAGTAGTTTTAAGGTCCCAAACGTACAAAAAGTTACTGCACCACATTAGATAAATTATGGCAAAACATACACCATTGTTTTTGAGTGAGATTATTTGCAGGAGGGGATTATTGCTTACAAAATAGTTATATATGGGGGCTGTTTTTCAAAGACAATACATTTGATTTCATATAATTAATTTTTAGCCAAATTTTGATACAGAACCTATTAAATTTTATGGCCAGGCCCATCGTTCTTTCTTTTTTTAGCAACCAGAATAACTACACCTAACCCAAACCCATTGTTACCAAGTCAATTCCGACTCATAGAGATCCTGTAGGACAGAGGAGAACTGCCCCATAGAGTTTCCAAGGAGAAGCTGGTAGATTCAAACTGTCGACCTTTTGGTTAGTAGCCAAGCTCTTCAACATTGCACCACCAGGGCTCCACAAAAAATATTACAGTAAGCTTTAATGATGAAAATACAACATCTGAGTATAAAAGAATATCTTTCTTTATGGTAGGAAGATGTATGTTCGGTTCATCCCAAAGGTTTATCAGGCAGCCGAGGAAAATATTTAAAAGGGTAAAGAAGTGCAGGTCTAAAACAAACACCTTGGAAGTCACCAACTGATTATCAAGATGTCACTGACTACTACAGTTTCTTAAGTAACAGAAAAAATTAATAATCTATGTTAAATTCATGCAGCTTTGCTAATCAATGCCAGTTAACATCCAAAGACTGAAAAAAGGTCAGTAAAATCTTCAATTATTTCATTACAGTTAGATTTTGCTGCAAAGTTGTAGTATATAATGGAATCACTATGCCCAAAGCTTCCTAAATTCACATGTAAAACATAGGTCTGATAAGTCCATTTTAGCAGCTTAAGAAGCAAGAAACAGTTATTGGGCAAAATTTTTGATACAACAATGCATCTGTCATTTAAGAGGGAGAAGAAAGTTTATTTGAAAGAAATATGTAACTGAAAGCATGGTACTGATCACAAAGGATCATGCTGGCAGAAATGATAAAGGTGAACAAGAGAGCATCTATCAGAATACATTGTTTTAGCCCTGGTGGTGCAGTGGTTAAGAGCTATGGTGAGCTACAGCTGCTAACCAAAACATCAGCAGTTCAAATCCAATTGCTCCTTGGAAACCCTATGGGGCAGTTCTACTCTGTCCTATAGTGTTGCTATGAGTTGGAGTCTACTTGACGGCAATGGGTTTTTTTTGGTTTTGGTATCAGAATCCTTGAACATATCAGTGAATATCAATGAATAAGAGATCTTCTCAGAAGGCTTTATATGAGGGACTATTTTCAGAACCCATTCAGAGCATCCTGTGATCTACAAAATAGGTGAGTAACCTTGACCTCTAATATATATATAGCTTCTCAGGAGCAGCAGGTCTGAGTCCCTATAACTTCAGTCTCCAAGTTCGGACTGTGATAATGATTCAAAGTATGCAAATAAATGCTAAGAAAATTATTCAACAAATATTTGTGCAGATTTTGCCAAATAGATTTGTGGTTCTCTTTCTTGTCCTTTATGCTCCACAGTGACAGATTCAGATTTAAAGAGGAATAAATTCTTTGGGGATGCATATTAAATATAAACACATTATTTAATATAGTAGAGTGTCATGGATTGAATTGTGTCCCCCAAAAATGTCTGTCAACTTGGCTAGGTCATGATTCCCAGTATTGTATGATTGTCTACCATTTTATCATCTGAAGTTATTTCCCTATGTGTTGTAAATGCTATTCTCTATGACATAATAAGATGGATTAGCGGCAGTTATATTCATGAAGTCTACAAGATTAGATCGTGTCTTAAGTCAATCTCTTTTGAGAGATAAAAGAGAGAAGTGAGCAGACAACATGGGGACCTCATACCACCAAGAAAGCAGCACCGGGAGCAGAGTGCATCATTTGGACCTGAGGTTCCTGCGCCGAGATGCTCCCAGATCAGTGGAAGTCTGATGACAAGGACCTTCCTCCAGAGCTGACAGAGAAAGCCTTTCCTTGGAGCTGATGCCCTGAATTTGGACTTGTAACCTACTAGAATGTAAGAGAATAAATTTCTCTTTGTTGAAGCTATCCACTTGTGGTATTTCTGTTATGGCAGCACTAAATGACTAAGACGTAGAGTTAACTACCTTTGGGATACTAGAAAGGTTGAGAGTGAGTAATTCAACAGATGTTGTTTTCTAGACATGAATTACTATAAAAAAATCCATCAAGTAAGAAATTCAATGCTAATATTCTGTACAGAATTTATACCCTTTTCTTTGGGATAAAACAAACAAAACCAAACCCTAAACACTTTTTTAAAAGGGCTACTTAGGATGCATAAATTGCACTTGGACAAAATGTAGCAAGTTGCATTTCCACCAACAGTATATGAAACTACTTCTATCTTGAAAATTTTCTCTTATTTACTGTATGATTCCGTTGGGTGCTCATCTGTCCTTAATGCCTATCTTTAATGCTTTATATGTTTACTTTTAAGAGACCATGGAGTTAACTGCAGATGGTAGTAGCTACCAGAGTAACAGCAAACAACAAAATAAAGTTGAATACTTAATGATTCTGGACACAGCAAATATTTAAAATTGTGAATAACTAAATCCCTGAATTTGTAGGATCTTTGTATCAAATGAATGGACAATTATACTCAGTGAGTCAATACTGTTGTCTGATTTGTGGAAAAAAATATGAAAAGGATTGGTGCTCAAGATAATTATTAACAATTTAGTGGTTGTTACAGATTGAATTGTGTCACCTAAAAAGATATGCTGAGGAAGCAGAGTCAAGATGGCAGATTAGTCAAGTGCACCTTACCTTCCCCTTACAGCAAAAACTTGAAAAACTAAGTGAAACAAATGCAGGTAACAATCCTAGAACCCTGAACATCAAAAAAGGATAAAGAATTGAACTGAACATTGAATGAACAAAAAAGTGAATGAGCACAGTGAGAGAGGAGTAACACTAAAGGGAATGGCTCTACCAATGGCCCTGGCTCAATGTGGCCATCTTAAGACAAATCCAGGAGCAACCCTGGGGGGAGAACACATGGAGGCAACCCCACAACAGTCCCACAAGAGACAGAGAAACCATGCAGACATACTCGGAGAGAAGCAAGTAGGGAGAGAGCTGAGATCAAGAACAAGATACTCACAAGCAACAGACCCTGACCTCAGAACTGAGTGGCATGCACGAGGAGGTGGAGACTCGGAGTGGTGGCAGAAGATCTCCCTCCCAAATGGACTCCGCACACGCTACCACTTGGTCGGGAGCAGGTCTCCTCTGCTGGCTGCAGTGGATGTGAAGGACCTGGGCACCTATATCCACTAAGTCGAGGAGCGCTCACCCCCTACCCTTACCCTCCTGAACAGAAGTGGCAGCAGACTCCATACCAGGACACCCTGCCTGACTGGGGATCTCAACATGAGCCCCCTCCTTCTGCCTCACAGCCCCATCTACCACTCCCTTTTGCCCACCTGATGAACAGTGGTAGGCACCCTCTAGTGCATGTGCCAACCCTACGCCAGTGCCCAGCCTGGCCTGGCAATGAGCAACGGAAGCACGAGATGAGCAATGGAAGCACGACTGCATGTGTGCCCACCCACTGCTCCCTCTCCCTTCTCCCCGTACAATGAGAGATGCAAGTGGCTAGTCTGTGTGCGTGCCTGCTGCTCCCTCCTCTCTCCCCTGTCTGGTGAGTAGCCCAGGTGGAGCAATCCCGTGCTCCTATGTGCACTGCTCCCCCCCACACCTGGTGAGAGGTGCCAGTGCTGTAATCATGTATGTGTCCACCTGCCACTCTCTCCCCCTCTACCGACCTACAAGAGGCACCAGTGGCTCATTCATGAGTATGACCACTACTCCCCACCCCAGAAGTGCCTGCCCACCACTTTTGCCCATTCCCCCCAACCCAGTTAGAGAAGTGTGCATCACAACTGTGTGCAAGCCGATCTACCACTCCCTCCCCCCTCCCCCCGCCCAGCGAGAGGCACTGGTGGAGCGACTGTGCACACACCTGTCACCACTCCCCCTCTTCTTACCCAGTATGAGGTGCCGGCATCATGATTGCTAGCATGCCAACTCATCGTTCCCTTCCCCACCCTCACCTGGAGAGAGGCACCAGGAGCACAACAGTATGCACACCTGCTAGCTGCTACCCAGCTGCCTCCCTGCCGGGTGTGAGGTGGAATCTGCAGGACTGCACACACACCCACTCACAATACATCCTCCCCACCACCCAGCCTCCTCACCCAGCCACTGGTGATGACCACGACCATGCTTGCACAACACACCCACCACATCTACCACCCCACCCACTCAGCATGGACTACACCCTGCTCTGTACCACCAGAATGATGACAGACAGTGGCCAACCTCTGCCTAGACTGTCCTCAGCTGCCCAGCAAGACTAGCGAACAGAGACCCACACTCACACTCCAGCTGCTGCCACACTCACCCAGAGTCAGGTGCCAAGTGCTCAAGAGTGGCTGAACTACTGAACAGAGTAGCACACTAGTACCGCCTGCCCAGATATATCAAAACAGACGATGTCAAATCACCTAAAGAAGCAAGACAACATGGCTCAAGCAAAGGACCAAAATGAAGAACCTGAAAACCTCACTGAGGAAGAAGACGTAATTGAACTACAGCATAAGGAATTCCAGATATTTATATTTAGAGCCCTCAAGAGATCAAGAAAGAGATCAAGGAAAACACAGGTAAAATCAAGGAATACATAGACAAAATCAAAGAAAAAAACCATAAAGACTCAGTAAACACAAGATTAACAACAATGAAGGAAATGAAAGAAAATTCACAAACAAAAAGAACTCAGCACAAAAAATTAAGCAGAACAAAGAAACCATCAATATCACAAAAAAAGCGTAAAAATAAACTGTCAGCAGTAAACTTATTTATAATCATGTTGAATGTTAATGGATTAAATGCACCAGCAATGAGACAGAGAGTGGCAGAATGGACTTTCAAAAAAAAAAAAAGACCTATTAATATGCAGTTGACAAGAGACACGCCCCAGACACAAAAGTATAAATAAACTAAAAATCAAAGGATGGTAAAAAATGTAACAAGCAAACAATGACCAAGAAAGAGCAGGTGTAGCAATATTAATCTCTGACAAAATAGACTTTAAGGCAAAATCCACCGTAAAAGACAAGGAAAGACATTATATAATGATTAGAGGAGAAATAAATGAAACAGAGAACAGAAAAATAGAAGCAACAAGACTAGGATCTGGTTCTTTGAAAGGATCACTGGCCACTGGCCAAACTGACAAAAGAAAACAGGAGAAGAGGCAAATAACTGAAATAAGAAATGAGATGTGTGACATTACAACAGAACCAACTTAAATAAAAAGGATAACAGAATACTATGAAAAATTGTACTCCAACACATTTAAAAACCTAGAGGAAATGGACAAATTTGTAGAAACACAATATCTACCCAAACTAACACAAACTGACACAGAAAGTCTGAACAGTCCCATAACAAAAGAAGAAATTGAAGAGGTAATAAAAAAAAACTCCCAACTAAAAAAGCCCTGGCTCGGACAGAGTCACTGAGAATGCCACCAAACATTCAGAGAAGAGCTCACACCAATACTACTCAAACTATTTCAGAGCATAGAAGAGGAAGAAATTCTCCCAAACTCATTTTATGAAGCCAGTATAACCCTGATACCAAAGCCAGGCAAAGCCATCCGCAAAACACCAATATCCCTCATGAACATAGATAAAAATTCTCAAAAAAATTCTAGCCAATAGAATTCAACAACATACAAAAAAACAATACACTATGACCAACTGGGATTCATACTGGGTATGCAAGGATGGTTCAACATAAGAAAATCAGTCAATATAATCCACCACATAAATAGAACAAAAGAAAAGAATCATATGATCATCTCAATCGACACAGAAAAGGCATTTGATAAAGTCCTACACTTGTTCTTGATAAAAACTCTCAACAAAATAGGAACAGAAGGGAAATTCCTCAGTATAATAAAGGCATTTACACAAAACCAACAGTCAACATTATTCTCAGTGGAGAGAGACTAAAAACATTCCCTTTGAAAATGGAAACTAGACAAGGATTCACAGCCTCTTCTGACATCTATTTTGGTTTTTTCTTTCTTTCCTGTCTTTTTAATGACCTTTTGCTTTCTTCATGTATAATGTCCTTGATGTCATTAGTCTTCAGTCATTAGTGTTCAACGTGTAAAATCTGTCCTTGAGATGGTCTCTATATTCAGGTGGAATATACTCAAGGTCGTACTTCGGCTCTCGTGGACTTGTTTTGATTTTCTTCAGCTTCAACTTGAACTTGCATATGAATAACTGATGATCTGTTCTGCAGTCATCCCCTGGCCTTGTTCTGACAGATGACATTGAACTTCTCCATCAACTCTTTCCACAGATGTAGTCGATTTCGCTCCTGTGTATTCCATTTGTGAAGGTCCATGTGTACAGTGGCTGTATATGTTGTTGAAAAATGGTATTTGCAATGAAGAAGTCATTGGTCTTGCAAAATTTTATCGTGTGATCTCTGGCATTGTGTCTTTCACTAAGTCCATATTCTCCAGCTACTGATTCTTCTTCTTTGTTTCCAAAGTTCAAATTCCAGTGCGTCTTGATTGCATGTTTGATCAATTTCAGATTGCAGAAGCTGGTAAAAATCTTTCATTTCTTCATCTTTGGCATTAGTGGTTGGTGTGTAAATTTGAATAATAGTCATGTTTACTGGTCTTCCTTGTGGGTGTATGTACATTATTCTATTCTATTTAATATTATAGTTATTAGAATGAACAAAACTATAGGAAACATATGTACTTAATGAAAAATACAGATGAGCTGGCATAACTTCGAAGTCTTTGCTATACCAAAGACTTGAGTTTTAATATACTGGAGAGATTATAATACTTAAACAGTGGCTTAATACATTCAGTGCTACCAATTGAGGATGAATGGAAAGCAAGTGGGTATGAAAAAAATTATGGTACAATTATATAGCAGAATATGAGTATTACTTGTATATGATATTTTTTTAAGAGGCAGTTTCATTTTGTCAGGAATTACAGCAGAAAAGGCACCAAGGGATTTTTATAACTATTTGGAAAGACTACATTTCAATAATAGCAAGCTGGATTGCATTTTGTGTTTTGAAAGGACAATAGTAATATTAAACATTTAATCATACTTTAAGATGAGTCAGTAATCATTCCAGTTTCTAAGAATAATTAGGGGTTCTAAACAATCAGCCATATTTATTAATAACCTAGCTTATTCCAGCACTCTGCTAGGTCCTGTGATAAAATATCTTGTTGAACAAATATTAGGTGCTCAGCTAACAGCATAATATAGATTGTTGTTTTTAGTTGCTGTTGAGTCGGCTCTGATTCATGGGGACCCAGCATATGAAAGAATGAAATGTCATCTGGTCCTGTGCCAGCTTCATGATCGTTGATATGTTTGAGTCCATTGTTGTGACTATTGTATCAGTCCATCTCATTGAGGGTTTCCTTTGCTTATACTGGCCCTTCACTTAGCAAACTTAATGTCCTTCTCCAGCAATTGGTCCTTCCTGATGACACATCCAAAGTAGTAGAGTCGAAATCTCACACAATATTCTGTGAAAACTATAGGGTTTTCATTGGCTAATTTTCAGAAGTAGAGCATCACGTCTTTCTTCCTTTGTCTCAGTCTGGAAGCTCCTTTGAAACCTGTCCACCATGGGTGACACTGTCGGTATTTCAAATATCAGTGGCATAGCTTCCAGTATAACAGCAACATCAAGCCACCACAATATGACAAACTGATAGACGAATGGTGGAAAACATACATGGAGATATCTAAGATGTGGCATAGATTCAAACTGAAGACCGGTATGAGAAAATAAAGGAGCCCTGGTGGCACAATCGTTAAGTGCTCAGCTGCTAACTGAAAGGCGGGAGTTTTGAACCCACTAGCAGCTCTACTGAGAGAAGAGACCTGGTGATCTGCTCCTGTAAATATTTACAGCCTAAGAAACTCTATGGGTCAGTTCTACGCTGTCATATAGGGTCACTAAGAGTGAGAATCGATCCAATGGCACACAGGAACAACAATGAGAAAAGAAAATGCAAAGAAAGAAATAGAATAATTAGCAATTGAAGTAAATTCATTTCAGAAAAAACAAAAAGGCCATTTTCATTAGGCTAGGTAAATAAACAGGGAAAACTCACAGACAGCAAGTAAAAGTAGGAGTATCCAGGGTCACCTCACATCAGTAACAGAAGGTGTGTAAAACCAGTATTACAACTTGCTCTTTGTTTCCTCCCAGTAGAGAGACTCCAACTTCCCCTCTCTCTTTCACATAAATCCATGTAAATGACCCATACTACTCTCTGGAAACTGAAGAAGAGAGAAGGAAAGAAGAAAATAAGGAAGGTCTGGTATGACTGTAACTCACGCCCTTTTTTTCACACATTCAACCAACTCTAGAGAAAATAGTTTTGTATTTTATGCATTACAAACATGCTGACTGTATCGCTAACTCAAAAAAACTCACTGCCTTCGAGTTGATTCCAATTCATATCGACCCTGTAGGACAGAGTAGAACTGCTCCATAGGGTTTCCAAGGCTGTAAATCTTTACAGAAGCAGACTACCACATCTCTCTCGTGGAGCAGCTGGTGGGTTCAAACCGCCAACCTTTCAGTTAGCAGCTGAGCGCTTTAACCACTGTACCAACAGGTCTCCACTCTATCTCTAACCTTTTTAAAATAAACTATTGAACCAAACTGTAAATTTTTCATTTTTATTTTATTGTTTTTAAATACCTGTACCCTAGATCAGCGCAGTCCAAAAGACATTTCTGTGATGATAAATATGTTCTTAATCTGTATTGTCTAATATGGTAGTAACTAGCCACGTGTGCGTATTGAATATTTGAAAAATAGTTAGCTCAAATGAAGAACTGAATTTTTAGTGTTATTAGATTTACATTTTAAATAGCTACATATGGGTAGTGGCTACTGTATAGGAGATAAAACTCTATATTGTAAATACTTTGAAGGCAAGCCCCATGTATATGACATCATCTCCCAGTGAGTCCAGGACAAGATGACACCCATAAGAAATATTCAAAAACTTGTTATTTGGACCTGAAAAAATTCAGTAATCATAAAAACAGAAATAAATTTTTAACGACCAAGGAAAAAATCAATGTAAATTTAAATGCTTCTTACTTCGTTTAGGAAAATGGAATATATCCTAGTTATTGTATGCATTGACATATCATAAGATATTTTTAATTTACTGCAAAGCTAATCAGAAAAGAGGCCATACATTTTTCCCCATGAAAGCTGTAGACTGTGGTTTACTCTTTAGCTTTTAAGGACATGAGGCCAAAAGCATAGCTTGAGTCAACTTCTATGGATTCCCTATTAATGGGTGGCCTGGAATATCCAGTTCTAGCTTTCACACTGTAACTATAGATGCCACAATGGTGAGTTTTCCCATCTCTCCTAAGGCTCGAGCCCTTTGTTATCAATTCCTAACAGAGTTTTAGTACAAAGAGTCTGCTTGCAAGACATCTTATAAGATTCTCTTAGGTGGCACAAAGGAAATGAAGTAACACTGGCTTCTATTATGAGCATAGATTAACCCTATTGTTAAATTAAAAAAAAAAGAAAAGGTATTATTTTGAAAAAGAAAAGCAAGCAAATCAAGACTATATTTTAAAGCTTCTGTCTATTTACTGGGAATTACACCAATGAATTGTGAGAATATGAGGATTCTCACAATCATACCACTGTAAAAACTGAAAAACAACAACAACAAATTTTACTTCTCCCCTAACAAACCTAGATCTTTTACTTACAATCATGATAGTCTGTTAACAATATTAAATATTAAAATGCACTATCAGTAAATGAAGTAACTCAGCTAATACTGAACGAGGTCTGCATCTGTATGTCCTTGTCCTGTATCTTAGTTTTCTACTTAGTTCTACTGTCATTATTTTTCAATTTTCTTTAAAGCATTTCTGCATCAGAGATATTTTAATTTTTCTATAAAAGTATATGAAGGCTTTAGTATTGGAGAAATTAAGTCACAACACTGATTTATGTACCTACAAAGATAATTGCTTTGAGGTGCCAAGAATTAGGAATGGAAAGGAACAGGACTGGAGACTTCTAGATTATAGAGCTTACTAAGTTAGAGACAAACTGGGCTGAATTTGGTGGTCTGTTGAGTGATTACTTGAAAACTAAAAGCTCAGAATTTGTGAAAATAGTCTAGTAAAGGATTCAAAACTTGTAAAGTGAGGGCATTGACATTAGGAAGTGGGATGTATAGAGTCCCATAGGATATGGGTAGTAAGAAGCTGGTAGGGAGGAACATATATATTGGAGGAGTGGGGAATGTCAGAGACATTTAATTACTATTTTCCAGGGAATATTATTTATGCCCATAATGTGCTCTAGGCCACAAGCTGACCAGTATGATAGGAGAGATCAGGAAGCTTCTAAGACAAGTTTTCTTGACTTAGGTTCATGGATTAGCTTCGGTGAGTACTCAAATTCTCTGAAGTGGATGAATATATTATGCATATACGTACTTCTGTGCATATTTTTTTTTTTTTTTGTAGATTGGGGTCCAGAATTTTCATCAGATTTTCAAAAGTACCTATGCCTTAAGAAAAAAAAAAATTATTAAGAATTACTGCTCTGTGATGTGACTGTGAGGCCTTGGACCTGCTACCACAGACAGAGCTTCAGCTGAGTTGGAGCTTGGATTTTGTCCTACAGCACGTCTGACAGGGCCTAGTGTGGACATGGCCTCCAGGGAGTGGTGGGAGATGGTGCTTGGATGACCTGTTGGGCTTTCTGGGAAGGAAGGCCACGGAGTCTTTTATGTCGGAGGCCACGTAAGAGCTGTTCACCATGAAAGAAAAGCCTTGAGAGGACATGGCTCTGACACCCTATAAGGAACTTGAGGACTTTGGTCCTTCAGGTATATTTCCAGTTTACAAAAACTGGAGACTCAGAAAGACCTCAGTATAATAAATGATCTAAAATTTTTTAGTTTGTAGTTATTAATCTATGTATTTTAACTTACAGTTAAATCTGAATTCAAACAAAAATACCTTGCTTTAGGAACTGATAGTCTACAGAATGTTTTCTGGGTGTGCCAACCTCCTGGCCTTTGGTCTACATTTCCTAATTCTTAGGCTACTTTTCCTAGCAGATGTAACTCCAGGGGTGTTGAATACCAGAGGGCCTATATCTACAGATGTGGTGAGGACATTAATAAAAATTTAGGTCACAGAGGAAATGAAATGCCTGAAGGTATCCATAGAGAAAAGGCAATTCACATGTTTTTTTAGATCTCAGAAAAGAGTTGATCCTTGTGGTACAGGAAAGGTCCCTTAAATTACCAATTGGTAATCCTGTAGGTGGCCTGTTTATTTGTTCCCATCTTAATGCTTTACCATTGAATAACTAACAAATAATGTGTGATCTTTACCTAGTGACTCCCTTGGACACATCGAATGCATTGTCTTTTGGACTACTAGGTTCTATTTAACAGACTACTGGCTTAATGCCTCGAATAATAACTTGAATTTATGGAAGTCTTTTTTACTTTTAAAGTATGTAAATTTATTAAACTAAATTTATTCTGTGTAGGACAAGTTGTAACATCCTGAAATGATTTATAGTAGTGATTAAAAGCACAGGCTCTGGGATTACTCAATACTTGTTGTTTTGTTAGCTGCCGTCGAGTTGGCCCCTGACTCATAGTAACCCCATGTATAGTGGAACTAAATGCTGCCTGGTCCTACACCATCCCCATGATCAGTTGTGGATCAGAAAATTGTGATCCATAGGGTTTTCATTGGCTGATTTTCAGAAGGAAATTGCCAAGCCTTTCTTCCTAGTCTGTCTTAATCTGAAAGTTCTGCTAAAACCTAGTCATCATCATAGCCTCCACTGACAGATGGGTGGTGGCTGTGCATGAGGTGAATTGGCCTGGGATCGAACCAGGGTCTCCCGCATAGAAGGTGAGAATTTTATCACGGAACCACCACTGTCCCCCATTCAACTGCTTATTACCCCCCAAAATAGAAAAATAATTTCTATCTCATAGAATTGTTAAGAAAATCAATGAGATAATGAAAATAGATACCACTTGGTCTAGTGCCTACAGATACTTAGAGCTTGATATTTGTTAACCATCAGTATATTATTATTTTTTAAAAAAAAAAAACAACAAAAACCCTCTTATTATACATTTGTGGATGCTGAGACTCAGAGAAGTTAAATTACTTACTTTGAACCAAAAAGCTAATTGAAGATAGAGCTGGGACAAGAACCCAGTGCCCTTGTCTTACAGGATGGTGTTCGTTTGAGTGACTCACTGTCAAGTATGTATATTTGAAGGAACAAGTGCCTCGATATGAGCATTTGCTTCCAGAATTTCGGTAGTCCTGATATTCTTTAAAAAAATGGAGACTTTGACATAGGAGTAATGTAAGCTAGCCTCTGGGGAGCCAACATTCTGTTAGTTGAAGCTATGGTTGTTTTCAAATCAATTGGTCTTGTTTTTGTTTTCCAAATATATCTGTAGATCATTAACTCTGAAAAAGACCATTGTTATGGAAAAGTCTGAAAGCTCATTCCTCCCTGAGGCTAAAAATGGGGACTCTGGAAGACACATTAGGCAATTACATCATTTATTTTTAATTTGTTGACTTGCAACTTAGGGAAAACTCTCAGGCTTATAAATCAGAAACACACTCTTTCATGAGGTGGGAGAGCTCGGGCACACAGGCTAAGTATAGCATTATACATTGTAATATGGCATTCTGTTTTCAAATATACTTCACCATTGTTACTAAATTCAGATGCTCTTCCAGTACCATTAGCATTATTCTCATTTTTACAGATGGAGAAATGGAGTAAATAATTAGCCCAAGGTTATATCTTATATTACTGGATTATTAGGAGTGAAGCTCAGAGTTCAGGCAATTTTCCCTATTGTTTTAATGATGATTGTAGAAAAGGAAATGAATCCATTAAAGCAAATTATTGTTGGCTTTTTCCTTTCATCATGTGTGGAATTATAACCTACAAGAGGAACCTGCTCTTAAAAAATGGTTTTCCCAGAGGCCTTCAGTTAAAGGAGATAATGGCATAGAAGATTGTGGACCAAACTGTCATTGTCCGTTGTAAGATATATGGCCCCATGATAATTGCCAGTAACATTTCTTAGTCATTGTGAAAACCAAAGACAATAGGGCTCACCCCCTCCCCAGATTTCCAAAGAAGGTGCCAGTGGCCCTTTTGAGAACCAATGATTTAAACGCCCTGGGGCAATTTGAAGAGCCCAAAAACACCGATTTTTGGTAAGTAGCCCTCTCTAAAAGCTCTTGGCCCCAATCAAAATATTTTTATGCTTTCCTGAGACCCATACTTAACATCCACTGTATGAAAACACTAAATGTCAAAATATTGGACAAAATTACTTCAGTGGGTAATACTGGTTATCAAAACTCACATAACAAAACAGTTTTCCTTCCTCATTTATCTTAATCTGTGGCTGTCTCCTGAGTTTCTTTAGCTTTTTCATAGTACAAGCAGTCGCCAGGTTATGAATGCCTGACTTATGGACAGCTAGTACTTAAGAATAGACTGCCATAAAGCCTGTGACATTAAAATTTTGAGAAATACAATGGTTTGTAATAACGAACACATGCACTATTTTGTGATGCTCATGAAAATATTGCACAGTCTGTAAATGTTCCTTAAATGTTTTATATGTGCAGAAAGGTAAAATATATACTATATACTAAGACAAACATTTGACTAACTGACACTAAATAAGAACAGTATGTACTTGTTTCAATTTACGTACAAATTTGACTTAAAGAGTGTCTTAGGAATGGATCTTGTTCAAAACCCAGGGACCGCCTATACAAATACATTACACTTAAGACCATGCTCACTAACAATACTTACATATATAATTCTCACAGTTTATGAAATTGGAACTTCAATACAAACAACAAAACAAGAAACAGAAGAGCAAACACTAAGTAATGCAAATAATGCAAGACATTATCAATACTCAAAGATAACAATCCTTGAAACTCTGAGAGGAGAATTAATATGCAGCTTGTACCAACAAAACTATACTTGCACAAACATAGTGAGATTAATGAGATTTTTTTGTGTTGTTGTTAGGTGCCTTTGAGTCGGTTCCAACTCTTAGTGACGCTATGTACAACAGAAGGAAACATTGCCCTGTCCTGTTTCATGAGACTTTGGTTAGTTTTTATATATGTGAAGAAATGTCTTAAAAATCAAGTCAAATTCTCACCATATATGACTGTACCTCTTCCCATTGTGCCTTTAATGCCCTTTCTTGAAATTAAATAAAAAATAAATCTAATGCTGAAAATAAATGCTTTTTAGCATTGTCTTCTTGTTGAGTTGATTCTGACTCATGGTGACCCAACATGTGCACAGCAGAACTACTAATCCGTATGCTTTTCAAGGCTGTGACCTTTTGAAAGATCACCAGGTCTGTCTTCCCAGGAACCTCTGGGTGAGTTCGAACTGCCAACCATTCCGCCAATAGTCGAGTGATTAACCATTTGCGCCACCATTTGCACCACCCAGGGACTCTGTAACATTATCTTAGGTAGAAGCAATTTTATCTTAGTAGAAAAGAGCTCCAGTTATGGAGTCAGACTGTCTGAGTTTGAATTTTGCCTATTCGGGCCTCAGATTCTCACGTGTAAAATAGGGATACTAGCAGAATCCTAATTTTCGTCAAGATTTAAGAAGATAATGCATGAAAGGACTTAATTACAGGTCTGATACATAGAAAATAATCAGCAAAACATACTTAGATGTACTTACTATATAGAGTTATTATATATATTTAAATTAATCTGAGAATAATGATGACATGACTCTGCTCTTATGTATGATCTTTTTTCAACAAGTTGTCATTTACTCATCAGGTTTTTTTTTTAATTATTTAAAAAAATTTTTTAATTGTACGTTAGGTGAGTTTACAGAACAAATATTTTCTCATTAAACAGTCAGTACACATATAGTTTTATGACATTGGTTAACAACCCCACGACATGTCAACACACTCCCTTCTTGGCCTTGGAGGACCTTTTTTTTTGGTGAAAATATACATAGCCAAAGATACACCATTTCAAAAATTTCTACACGTACAATTCAGTGACTTTGATTACGTTCTTCCAGTGGTGCTGTTATTCTCACTTTAGATGAAGGTTTACAGAACAAAATAGTTTCTCATTAAACAGTACACATATTGCCCTATGGCAATGGTTAAGAACCCCACTAATGTCAACACTGTCCTTACTCAACCTTGGGTTCCCTATCACCAGCTTTCCTGTCCCTTTCTGCCTTCTAGTACTTGTCCCTGGACTGCTGTGCCTCATTAGTCCCGTTTTGTTTTATGGGGCTGTCCAATCCCCAGCTGAACGGTGAACCTTGGAGTGACTTCACCACTGAGCTAAAAGGGTGTCTGGGGGCCATATTCTCGGGGTTTCTCCAGTCTCCTTTAGGCCAGTAAATCTGGTCTTTTTTTTGTGGGTTAGAATTTTGTTCTACATCCTTCTCCA
>NW_004443991.1:8420102-8431398 GCF_000243295.1 Trichechus manatus latirostris
TAAGAATGATGTTGGCCATTGGTTTTGCATAGATGCCCTTTATTATGTTGAGAAATTTCCCTTCTATACCTATATTATTGGAAGCTTTAATCAGGAATGAGTGTTGGACCTTGTCGAATGCCTTTTCTGCATCAATTGAGGTGATCATGTGATATTTTTCTTTCCTTTTATTTATGTGGTGGATTACTTTGATTTTCTAATGTTGAACCATCCTTGCATATCTGATATGAATCCTACTTGGTCGTGGTGTATTATTTTTCTGATATGATGCTGAATTCTATTGGCTAGAATTTTGTTGAGAATTTTTGCATCTATGTTCATGAGAGCTGTTGGTCTGTAATTTTCTTTTTTGTGGCATCTTTGCTTGGTTTTGGGATGAGGATTATGCTGGCTTCATAGAATGGATTTGGAAGTATTGCTTCCTCTTCTGTGTTCTGAAATAGTTTGAGTAGTACTGGTACAAGCTCTTCTCTGAATGTTTGTTAGAATTCTCCAGTGAAGCCATCTGGGCCAGGGCTTTTTTTTTGTTGGGAGTTTTATTTTTTTTATTACCTTTTCAATCTCTTCTCTTGTTATGGGTCTGTTTAGATTTTCAACATCACTTTTTTGTAGTTTGGGTAGGTATTGTGTTTCTAGAAATTTACCTATTTCCTCTAGGTTTTCAAATTTGTTGGAGTATGGTTTTTCATAATACTCTGTTATGATCCTTTTTACTTCAGTTGGGTGTGTTGTAATTCCCCCATTTCATTTCTTATTTGGGTTATTTGTGTCCTCTCCTGTTTTTCTTTTGTCAGTCTGACCACTGATTTGTAGATTTTGTTGATTCTTTCAAAGAACCAACTTTTGGTTTTGTTGATTGTTTCTATTGTTTTTCTATTCTCTATTTCATTTCTATTTGCTGTAATCTTTATTATTACCTTTTTTCTGGTGACTGTGAGCTTTTTTTTTGCTGTTCTCTTTCTATTTGTTTAAGTTGTGTAGTTAATGTTTTGATTTTGTCCCTTTCTTCTTTTTTGATGTGTGCATCTATTGATATAAATTGTTCTCTGAGGACTGCCTTTGCTGTTTCCCAAAGGTTTTGGTATGATGTGTTTTCATTCTCATTTGATTCTAGGAATTTTTTGATTCCATCTCTGACTTTTTTCCATTACCCAGTGGTTTGTAAGTAGGGTGTTATTCAGTTTCCATGTAACTGATTTTTTTTCCTTTCTGTTTCTGTTGTTAATTTCTACCTTGATGGCACTGTGGTCAGAGAAGACATTTTCTATCATCTCAACGTTTTGGATCTTGTTGAGAATTGTTCTGTGGCCTAAGTTTTGGTCCACTCTGGAGAACGTTCCATGTGCATTGGAAAAGAACGTGTACTTTGCAGCTGTTGGAAGGAGTGTTCTATATATGTCTGTGAGGTCAAGTTGGCTGATTGTGCCATTTTGGTCTTCTGTATCTTTGCTGAGTTTCTTTTTAGTTGTTCTGTCCTTTACTGAGAGTGGTGTGTTGAAGTCTCCTACTATTATTGTGGAACTGTCAATTTCTCTTTTCAGGGTGTTGTTAGAGTTTGTTTTATGTATTTTGGAGCCCTATCATTGGGTCCATAAATGTTTATTATGGTTATGTCTTCATGATGGATCATCCCCTTAATCAGTATATAGTGTCCTTCTGTGTCTTTTATGGTGTATTTTGTTTGACAGTTTATTTTATCTGAGATTAATATTGCCACTCTTACTCTTTTTTGGAAGTTGTTTGTTTGATATATTTTTTTCCAACCTTTGATTTTTAATAATTTATGTCTTTGTTTCTAAGGTGTGCCTCTTGTAGACACCATATTGATGGATCCTGTTTTTTTTATCCATTCTTTCACTCTCCGTCTCTTTACGGGTGCATTGAAGCCATTTACATTCAGTGTAATTATTGATAGATGTGGGTTTATTGCTGTCATTTTGTAGTGCTTTCTTTTGTGGTGGTGAGATTTTCTTTGTTCTTCTTACTCTCTTGTGCTGAATTCCTTTTGTTTGTGGATTTTTTTCTTTTCTTTTGTTTTTGTAGGTTTTGTTTTTGCTGAGACTTTATGTTTTTCTTCTTTATTTTGATGAATAGGTTTTGTTAACTTTCTTTGTGGTTACCTTGAAATTTACCCTTATCTTCCTAGATTTGAACCAGTGTATTGTTACTTGGTATCGCTTGACTTCCTCTCCATTAGAAGGTTCTATACCTACACAGTTTATTCCCCCTTTTATTGTTCTGATGCTGTTGTCATTTAGAGATTAACTGCTCTGATTCCCTGTTGTATTTCTTTTGGTTTTGGATAGTCTTTGAGAGTTCATTTCCTAGATTGGTATCTGGCAGGTATGATCCCACATCCTAGATTCAGCCTGTGGTCTGATATTGTTTGTTCTCAGATCGAAGGACTTCCTTTAATAAATCTTGTAAGTTGGTTTTGTTTTTATATAGTGCCTTAATTTCTGTTCATCTGGAAATGACCTAATTTCACCATCATATTTGAATGAGAGTTTTGTAGAGTATATTATTCTTGGGTGGCAATTTTTTTCTTTCAAGATTTTATATATGTCATCCCATTGCCTTCTTGCCTGCATGGTTTCTGCTGAACAATCTGAGCTTATTCTTATTGTTTCACCTCTGTATGTGACTGCTTGTTTTTCACAAGCTTCTCTCAGGATTCTTTATTTGTCTTTGGTTTTGGCAAGTGTGATTATGATACACCTTGGTGGTTTTCTTTTGGGGTCTATCAGATATGGAGTTAGTTGAGCTTCTTGGATTGCCAGCTTTTCTTCTTTCATGATATTGGGGAAGTTTTCTGTCAGCAGTTCTTCAATGATCCTCTCTGTGTTTTCTGTTTTCTCCCCCTGTTCTGGAACTCCAATCACTCGAAGATTATTGCTTTTGATTGTATCTCACACAATTCTCAGAGTATCTTCATTTTTCTTTGTTTTTTTTTTTCTGAGTTTTCCTCAAACAGAGTTGTATCCAAGTTTTTGTCTTTAATTTCGCTGATCCTGTCTTCCACCTTTTCAAATCTGCTCCTCAGCCCTTCTGTGACACTGTCCATTTATGAAATCTTGTCGTTTATCTTTTGGATTTCTAATTGTTGTTTTTGTATGATTTCTAGTTGTGAATTTATTTTGGTAGTTTGTTCCTGCATTATTTTCCTGAATTCTTCCATTCTTTTGGTTTGTATTTTCCATGAATTTATCTGCCTTTTCCATGAATTTGTTTATTTTTTCCTAATTTTTGTCTTCTTTTTGCTTCAACTCTTGGATAGTTCTTAGTATTAGAGATTTGAATTCCCTATCATGCAGTTCTAGTGCCTTTTCTTCTACTGGAAAGCCATCTGGTGTTTTATTTTGTACACCTACTGGAACCATCCTGTCCTGTTTTTGTAAATGTTTTGATATTGTCTGCTGTCTTCAGGGCATTCAGTAGTTATTTTTCTTGTTTATTGATTGTAGATTTGTTTGTTTCATCCTTTTTTTGTTTCATGCGGCTATGTCTGAGCAGGCAGGCTGTGTGTTCTTTGTTGTTTACTCGTTTGTGCACACGATACTTTTTGCCTCTTCTCCGATGGGCAGGTTCAGTCACTCAGATATGGTACAGCAGGGCAGGTCTAGCTGAAGAGGAGTTGCTGGGATGGGTTGTTCATGGCACTTATTACAGCCACCAGGGTGGGTCAGTAATCAGTGCAGGGCAGGTTCCAGTAGGCCATGTTCGTGGTGTGATGTTAAGTGCACAGTGCAGGTAGGCAGGAGGGGGGAGATTGTTATGTGTGGAGCTAAGATGGGTATGGAAGAGAGGAGATAGAGGAGAGAGGAACAGGGGCCAAAAATATACAAACAAACAAACAAAAGTGCTAAGGGAGCTTGCCGTTGGAGTGGAGAGATGAGAGACTATGAAATCGAGAAAAAAAAACGGAGAAGAAGAAGAAAAAAAGAAATGAAAAGAAAAAAATGAATAAATTAAAATTAGAAAGAAAAAAGAAAAGAAAAGCTCCCAGGAATCCCACCAGTGCAGCTATGAGGTCTGGGGAATTTGCTCCCAGACGTTAAAGTACAGCCTGGCTAGAAAGCGTAGTGCCAGGTATTCAGGGGACATGAAGAGAAGGAAAGTATAGAGAGAAGAGAAACTGAGTAATGAAGAAAGACAAAAAGCGAAAAAGAGGAAAAGAAAACAAAACATATTTTAAAAAAAAGAGCAAGAAAAACCCCTCAAAAAACACAAAAAAAGAGGGAGTAGATCCCAAGCTGCGCAGTACTGCCCAGTCAGAACAGGCTCCCAATTCAAGAAAAGAAAAAGAAAACCAATAAACAACTGAAAACAAACAAACAAAAAGGCCTGGGATTGCACCAGTGCAACTACATGGACCGGGAAGCAGCTCTACACTCTAGCAGAGTTCCACAGCCCTTTAGGAAGGAGCAAAGATGGCGCACAGAGCCAGGCATTTGAGAGAAAGAAGGGGGAGGCGGTGAGAGGTAAGGAAGAAATCAAAAGAAGCAGAAAAAGCAACACCAACAGCCAAGAAATGGCACTCAGGGAGTTGGCCCATGCGGGTGGGTGGAATACAAGCAGCGGGTGCTTCCTGATCAAGAGACTGTGGCTGTGGGAAGCAGAGGAGGCTGAGTGGGGGTGAAGAAGTGTGGGGGGTGGGGAAGTGTCTATCATCAGTTACTGATTGTTCTTTCTCCTGCTGGAAGTTCCATGAAGCTGCTTTCTCATACCCCATGTTCGCTGGTCTCTGATAGAAGTCCAGGATGGCAGATCTGTGCTGCAGTAGCTGATAGGGAACCTCTGCATGTATCTCTCCTTGCTCTCTGTTCTCTGTCAGTTTCTTATTCCATTTTGTGCTTGGCTGAGTTCTTTATCTCTTCTTTTGATGCTTAGTGTTTCAGGATTGCTGTTTTCTCTACTTGGCTAAATTTTTCAGATCTTTGCTGTGGAGGGACAACATGGCGCTTCTACCTAGAGCCCCATGTTGCCCGGAAATCATCAGGTTTTTTAAATGATTAATAGAAGATTTATTTTATTTTAATAATATTTTATTGGGTTTTCAGTGAAAGTTTACATAGAAAATTAGGTTCCCATTTCACAATTTCTACACAAATTGCTTGCTGATATTAGTAACACTTTTCACAACATGTCAACCTTCTCTTTAATTGTGCTTTGGTTGTTCAGTTTCCAGTACTCTAGTTTCCGTGCCCCCTTATCTTCTCATCTTAGTTTTAAAATAATTGTTGACCTTTTGGTCTCACATATAATTTTTTCAATGGAACAGTGTAATAGAAGATTTATTTAAGCAAGAATACATATACAGTCATGTGTTGCTTAACGTCCACAATATGTTCTGTGAAATAGGACATTATGTGATTTGGATGTTGTGCAAACACCATATTATATATAGGCACTCCCTGGGTTATGAACGTTTGACTTACAAACAACTCGTACTTAAGAATGGACTGTCATATAAAACCAAACACTATAAAGTTCATAGAAGAAAAAATAGGATCAATGCTAGAGACCCTAATACACGGCACTAACAGGATACAAACCATAACCAACAACACTCAAACTCCAGAAGATAAACTAGCTAACTGGGATCTTTTAAAATTAAACACTTAGTCTCATTGAAAGGCTTCACCAAAAGAGTAAAAAGAGAATCTACAGGCTGGGAACAAATTTTTGGACGTTGAGAGTCAGACAAAAGTCTTCTCACTAAAATCTACAAGAAAATCCAACACCTCTACAACAAAAAGACAAATAATCCAATTAAACAATGAGCAAAGAAAATGAACAGACACTTGACCAAAGAAGACATTCAAGTGGCCAACAGACACATGAGGAAATGCTTGCAATCACTAGCCATTAGAGAAATGCAAATCAAAACCATAATGAGATACTATCTCACCCTGGCATTACTGGCACGAATGAAAAAAAACTGGAAATAACAAATGTTGGAGAGGCTGTGGGCAGATTGGAACTCTTATGTACTGCTGGTGGGAATGCAAAATGATACAAACATTTTGGACAACGATACGGTGCTTCCTTAGAAAGCTAGCAACAGAAATAACATACAATCCAGCAATCCCACTCCTAGGAATATATCCTAGAGAAATAAGAGCCACCACACAAATAGACATATGCACACCCATGTTCATTGCAGCATTGTTCACAATAGCAAAAAGATGGAAACAAACTAGATGCCCATCAACAGAGGAATGGATAAACAAACTATGGTACATATACCCAATGGAGTATTACACAACAATAAAGAACAATGATGAATCTGCCAAGTGTCTCATAACATGGATGAAACTTGAGGACATTATGCGGAGTGAAATAAGTCAATCACTAAAGGACAAATATTGTATAAGACCTCTATTGTAAAAACTCATGAAACAGTTTACCCACAAAAAGTAACAATCCTTGTTGGTTACGAGGGATGGAAGGGGTGGGGGGGAAAACTAAGCAGACAAATGATAAGTGGTAACTTTGGTGAAGGGTAAGAAATTACACCATACTGAGGAAGCCAGAAGAATTTGTACAAGGAAAGGTCATGGAAGCTCAATAGGTACATCCAAACTCCCTGAGGGACCGAATTGCTGGGCGGAGGGCTGTGGGGACCATGGTCTCGAGGAACATGTATCTCAGTTGGCATAACATAGTTTATAAAGAAACTGTTCTACATTCCACCTTGGTGAGTAGTGTCTGGGGTCTTAAAAGCCTGTGAGAAGCCAGCTAAGATACTCCATAGGTCTCACCTCTTCGGGAGCAAGGGGGAATGGAGAAAACAAGATACAAGGGAAAGATTAGTCCAAAGGACTAATGGACCACAACTACCATGGCCTCCACCAGACGAGTCCAGTACAGGTAGATGGTGCCCCACTACCACCACTGACTGTTCTGACAGGGATCACAACAGAAGCGTCCCAGACAGAGCTGGAGAAAACTGTAGAACAAAATTTTAATTCACAAAAAAAGACCAGATTTACTGGCCTGACAGAGACTGGAGAAACCCTGAGAGTATGGCCCCTGGACGCCCTTTTAGCTCAGTAATGAAGTCACTCCCGAAGTTCACCCTTCAGCCAAAGATTAGACAGCACCATAAAACAAAACAAGACTAATGGGGCACAACAGCCCAGGGACAAGGACTAGAAGGCAGGAGGGGACAGGAAATCTGGTAATAGGGAACCCAAGGTTGAGAAGGGAGAGTGTTGAGATGTTGTTGTGTTGTTAACCATTGTCATAAAACAATATGTGTACTAACTGTTTAATGAGAAACTACTTGTTCTGTAAACTTTCATCTAACGTACAATAAAAAAAGAATAAAAAAAAGAACAGACTGTCATAAAGCCTATTATATTAAAATTTTGAGTTAAATAAATACAATGGTTTGTAATAACAAACACATAGGAATGCTACTTTGTGATGCTCATGAGAATATTTCATGGTTTAAAAGTGTTTAAGTGTTACACATGCTACTTCCCAGTATTGTATGATAGTGTACCATTTTGTAATCTAATGTGATGTCCTTATGTGTTATAAACTCTATCATTATGATGTAATAAGATGGATTATTGGTGGTTATACTGATGAGGTATAAAAGACTGGATAGTGTCTTAAGCCAATCTCTTTTGAGATATAAAAGAGAGAAGCGAGCAGAGACACATGGGAACCTCATATACCACCAAGAAAGCAATGCCAGGAGCAGAGAGCATCCTTTGGGCCTGGGATTCCTGTGCTGAGACCCTCCCAGGCCAAGGGAAGATTGATGACACGGACCCTCCTCTACAGCCGACAAAGAAAGTCTTCCCCTGGAGCTGATGCCCTGAATTTAGACTTGTAGCCTACTGCACCGTGAGAGAATAAATTTCTCTTTGTTAAAGCCATTGTGACAGTTAAGTTTGTGTGTCAGCTTGGCTGGGCCATGATTCTCCGTGTTTTAATGTAATCACTCCCATGATTGAATATACTGTGAGTAGCCAATCAGATGAAAGGGAGTCTCCTTGGGGGTGTGGCCCGCATCTGTATATAAGCAGACGTTCTGGCTTTTTGCTCTCTCTGGATCCTGCGGCTGCTTCCTGTCATCTCATCTCCCATTCTTGGGACTTCAGCTGTCAGCTTATCTGCTGAACCTGGGATTCGTCTATCTGCACAGCCTGTGAGCCGGAGCCCTGCTCTCCGACCTTCTGATCTTGGACTTGCCAGCCTCTGCAGCTGTGTGACTTGGGAGAGGCCTCTACCCTGATCCACGGACTTGGGACGTTCTAGCCTCTACAACCACGTGAGCTGTTTCCTTGATATACTCTCTCTCTATATATATATTTATACATTTTACTGGTTTTGCTTCCCTAGAGAATGCAGCCTAAGACAGCCATCTACTTGTGGTATTTCTGTTATAGCAGCACTAGATGATTAAGATATCCCCCAAAAATATGTGTTGTAAATCTTAAACCCCTGTACTTGTGGATGTAATCCCTTTTGGGAATAGGACTTTTTTAATGAGACCATCTCAGTGTAGAGTGTATTTTAAGCCAATTATCTTTGAGATATAAAAAGAGCAGATTAAGCACAGAGAAGGAAACACAAACTAAGCCCTCTGCCTCAACTCAGTTCCCAGAATGTTGGTAAACAAACATGTATCTGGTAGATCCTTCTCTGCGAAATTTGAACTGACCAAGAGGAAAATCTAAAACACTAAAATTCAGAGTCTCTCAATAAAACAGTCCAGCAAGATCTTCCTACTACAAAGATTGCAATAGGAAAGTTATCCACATGTGTTTCCAAAAAAGATTTTAATGCACCACTTATAATGTGAACAAACAGAGAACAAAATGAGCAAGTAACTTGGAGGAAGCAGATATTAAGCAGGATGAGAAAACTTTGAAACAAAATGTTAGCAGTATACTCAGAGTTAAGAAAAAATTGTCTATCCATGAAAAAATAATGGGATGTTTTTGGAGCCCTGGTGGCAAGGTGGTTAAGAGCTTGGCTGCTAAACAAAACGTCGGTAGTTCAAATCTACCAGCTGCTCCTTGGAAACCCTGTGGCAACGGGTTTGGTTTTTTTTTTTTTTTGGTATATAAACCAAACAGAAAATAATTGTTCTTAAAAATTACAAACAACAGACTTCCAGGCAACATGGCACTCTAGTCAGAAGCACCACGCTATCCCTCCACAGCAAAGATTAGAAAAACTAAGTCAAACAGAGTCACACGTCTAATCCTGAAACCCTAAGCATTGAATGAAGAGATAAAGATCTCAGCCAAGCACCAAATGGAGTGAGAAACTGACCGAGAACAGAGTGCAAGAAGAGATACATGCAGAGGTCCCCTATCAGCTACAGCAGCATGGATCCACCATCTTGGACTCCTACAGGAGATCAGTGAACAGGAGGTACAAGAACGCAGCTTCATGGAGCTTCCAGCAGAAGACAGAACAACTGGTAACCCAAGATATAGACTTTCCCATCCCCACCCTTCTTCACCCCCACTTAGCCTCCTCTGGTTCCTGCAGCCACAGCCTATTGGCCAGGAAGAACGAGCTTCCCCCTAGTTCTGCTTGGATTCCGCCTCCTCACACTGGTCAGCTCCCTGAGTGCCATTTGTTGGCTGCTAGTGTTGCTTTTTTCCACTTCTTTAGATTTCTTCCTTACCCCTCACCACCTCCCCCTCCTTTCTCTCAAATACCTGGCTCCGTATGCCATCTTTGCTTCTTCCTGAAAGGCTGCAAAACACCGCTCGACTGTGAAACTGCTTCCCGGCCCATGCCACCATGCTGATGGGATCCCCAGGGCTTTTTTGTTTGTTTGCTCTGATTTGTTCTGTTTTGATTTGTTTGTTTATTTTCTCTTTCTTTTCTCAGCTTGGGAGCCCCTTCTAGCAAGGCAGTACCACACAGCTTGGAAGCTAGTCCCTTATTCTGCGTAGATGCATACGGACATCCCTGGAGGTATTTCTTTTTTCTTATTTTTTTTTTCATTTCTTTGTTTAGTTTTCTTCTCTCTCTTATTCCCTTTCTGTCTTTCTTCATTTCCAGTTTCTTGATTTATTCATTTTTTTCTTTTACCCTTTTTCTTTTTTTTTCATTTTGTTTTTCCCCATTTCTCAGTCTCTCATCTCTCCACTCCAACATCAAGCTCACTTTGCACTCTTTTTTGTTTGTGTAAATATTTTTGGCTCCTGTTCCTCTATCCTCTCTCTCGTCTTTCCCATACCCATCTTAGCTCCACATATCACAGTCTCCCTCCTCCTTCCTGCCTACCTGCACCGTGCGCTGAACTTCACACTCCCAAGCAACACAGGCATGGCCTACTGGAACCTGCCCTGCACTGATTCCTGGTCCCCACTGTCAGTCCTAGTATGTGCCACAAAAAACCTATCCCAGCAACTCCCTTTCAGCTGGACCTGCCCTGCTGTACCATACCTGAGTGATTGACCCTGCCCATTGGAGAAGGACGTGAATAGTATCATGCCCACAGATGAGCAAACAACCAAGAACACACAGACTGCCTGCTCAGACATAACCAAATAAACCAAAAAAGCCAGATGAAACAAACAAATCTACAATCAATAAACAAGGAAAATAACCACTGAATGCCCGAGAGACAGCAGACAATATCAAAACATTTACAAAAACAGAACAGGATGGTTCCAGTAGGCATCCAAAATAAAACACCAGATGACCTTCCAGTAAAAGAAAAGGCACTAGATCTAACTGATAGAGAATTCAAATCACTAATATTCAGAATTATCCAAGAGTTGAAGCAAAAAGTAGACAAAAATGGGGAAAAAAAATTCTTAGAAAAGGCAGACAAATTCATGGAAAATACAGACCAAAAAATGGAAGAATTCAAGAAAATAATACAAGAACAAAATGCTAGATCAATTCACAACTAGCAATTATACAAAAACAATTAGAAATCCAAAAGATGAACAACAAATTTCAGAAATGGACAGTGTCATAGAAGGGCTGAGGAGCAGGTTTGAAATGATTAAAGATAGGACCAGTGAAACTGAAGTCAAACACTTGGATACAACTCTGTTTGAGGAAAACTCAGAAAAAAGAACGAAGAAAAATGAAGAAACCCTGAGAATTATGTGGGATACAATCAAAAGCAAAAATCTACAGGTGATCGGAGTTCCAGAACAGGGGGAGAAAACAGAAAATGCCGAGAGGATCATTGAAGAACTGCTGACAGAAAACTTCCCCAATATCATGAAAGATGAAAAGCTGACCATCCAAGAAGCTCAACCAACACCATACAGGAGAGACCCCACAAGAAAATCACCAA
>NW_004443991.1:8432697-8468414 GCF_000243295.1 Trichechus manatus latirostris
GGGACCATGGTCTCAGGGAACATCTAGCTCAATTGGCATAACACAGTTTATAAAGACAATGTTCTACCTTCTACCTTAGTGAGTAGTGTCCGGGATCTTAAAAGCCTGTGAGCAGCCATCTGAGATACTCCACTGGTCTCACCTTTTCAGGAACAAGGGAGAATGAAGAGAACAAGACACAAGGAAAAGATTAGTCCAAAGGACTAATGGACCACAGCTACCATGACCTCCACCAGACTGAGTCCAGTACAGCTAGATGGTGCCCGGCTACCACCACTGACTTCTCTGACCGGGATCACAATATAAGGTCCTGGACAGAGCTGGGAAAGGATGTAGAACGGAATTCTAACTCACAAAAGAGACCAGATTTACTGGCCTGACAAACTGGAGAAACCCCGAGAGTATGGCCCCTGGACACCCTTTTAGCTCAGTGGTGAAGCTGCTCCCAAAGTTCACCGTTCAGCCGGGAATTGGACAGCCTCATAAAACAAAACAGGGCTAATGATGTACAGCAGTCCAGGGACAGGTGCTAGAAGGCAGGAGGGGACAGGAAAGCTGCTGATAGGGAACCCAAGGTTGAGAAGAGACAGTGTTAACATGTCATGGGGTTGTTAACCATTGTCATAGGGCAATACGTTTACTGTTTAGTGAGAAACTATTTGTTCTTCAAACCTTTATCTAAGGTAGAAAAGAAAAAGAATTATCTATGTGAGATCAAATTGGCAACAGCAACTCAAAAGTTTTGATGGGAAGCCTAGGGAAAGTGAGTTGAAGATAATGGTGATTGTATAATTTGGAAAAGGATAGTGAGAATAGCAGTATAACTGCAAGAATGTAATCAATGTCACTGAATTGTATATGTAGAAACTTTCAAAATGGTGTAATTTTGGCTATGTATATTTTCACCAAAAAAAAGGTCCTCAAGGTCGAGAAGGGAGAGTGTTGACAAGTCATGGGGTTGTTACCCAATGTCATAAAACAACAGGTGTACTGACTGTTTAATGAGAAACTACTTGTTCTGTAAACTTTCATCTAAAATACAATAAAGATATTAAAAAAAAATACAAACAACAGAAATAAAAACTTCAGAAAAAGTTTTGAAAGATTAAGAAATTTTCAGAGAAAGTAGAGCAAAACAAACAAAACTAAAAAATAGCAACAATGACAACAAAACAAACAAACAAAAAACAATCCTAAGACATTGAAAATAAAAACAAAGAAACAAAGCTAAGAAAATTGGAGGACCAGTTTACGAGGTCCAACATCTGATTAATAGGAAATCCAGAAAGAGACAATATAAAACTTTGAAGAGTAACACGGGGGTTGCCATGGGTCAGAACTGAATCAATAGCAGACATATAAAACACCAAAATACAACCCCACTCTTTGAAACAAACAAAAACTGGAATGTAGGAAATCAATTTTTAAAGATTCCCAGAATTTAAGGATATGAGTTTACAGATTTTGTGCAGCACAATAGCTGAAAATCAATGACATAAATGCATAAAATTGTGCAGTTTCAGGAATTCTGAGACTCAGAAGATTCTGAAAGCTTCCAGAGAGAAGACAAATAGGTCAATAATTGGAAAGTTTTTTTCTCTCTCAAAACTAGAAGACAATGGAGAAATGTCTTTAAAATTTGGAAAGAAAAATATTTTGAGTTGATGACACTATATCTAGCAAACCTATCAGTCAATTGTGAGGGTAGACTCAAGATATTCTCAGACTTGCAACCTCCCAAAAAGTTTATTTCCCGTGTAGTTTTTCTCACAAAACTACTAGAGAAGTTACTTCACACTGATAGAGTAAACGGATAAAGAGGAAAATATAGAATGCAGGAAATGGGAGTTCCAACTCAGGACAATTTCTCTCCAGGTGGAGGTTGAAGGTAGGTCTCAGGATCATGGCACTTCCAAGGCATAGAGCATGTCTTAGTTATCTAGTCCTGCTAAAACAGAAATACCACAAGTCGATAGCTTTAACAAACAGAAATTTACTCTTTCACAGTTGAGAAGGATAGAAGTCCAAATTCAGGGCACCAGCTCCAGGGGAAGGCTATCTCTCTCAGCTCTGGGGGAAGGTCTTATCATTGATCTTCCCCTGATCTAAGAGCTTCTCAGCATGGGGACCTCGAGTCCAAAGGACAAGCTCTGCATTCTTGCTTGGTGGTAATAAGTTCGGCTTGCCTCTCTCTCGTTTTCTCTCTTGAAAGATAAAAGATGATGCAGGCCACATTCTAGGGAAATCCCCCTTACATTGGATCAGGGCTATGACCTGAGTAAGGGTGTTGCATCCCATCCTATTCCCTTTAACATAACCTAATCTTGCCTCATTAACCACAGGCAGAAATTAGGATTTACAACACATAGGATAATCATATCAGATCACAAAATGGTGGACAACCACACAATACTGGGACTCATGGCCTAGCCAAGTTGATACACTTTTTCTAGAGACACAATTCAATCCATAACAGAGCACAATCATTCCAGTTGTAGCCAACCAGAAGCCTCAAGAGAGTTACCTCCAAGAAGGAAAACTTGATACAACCCTAATAGATTTAACTATTTTGAACAACTCTGAGAAGGTTAAAACCAGTTGCTGTTGAGTTGACTCTGACTCATGGCAACCCATATGTGCCAGAGTAGAACTGTGCTCCACAAGGTTTTCAATGGCTGATTTTTTGGAAGTAGATTACCAGATCTTTTTTCTGAGGTGGCTCTGGGTGGACTTAAATCTCCAGTCTTTCCATTAACAGCCAATAGTGTACCAGTTTGCACCAGCCAGGTACTCCCCAGAGAAGGTTAAAACTAAGTCAGCAATAAAGCGGTACCCTTCATACCAACAAAGTATACAAAAAGCTGTTCAAAAAAGGAAAAGTAATCATATTGTGAAATGTAGTCCAGCCAGTGTTTACAAAAATAAGATAATGTAAACCTTAAATACTGCTATAACTAAAGTTATGTTATAACTATATAGAGAAAGTTATACAGTAAGGAGGATTACAGAGTGAAAATGATGCTAAATCCACATTTCTCATAGTGAAAATTCAACAGGTTGAAATGTAAAAATGTTTAAAAGACACCAATATAACAATGTTATTTTGCAATGTAGAAGTAAATAAACATTTATAATGTTGAGAGTAGTTGCTTCTGCAGTGTGGGAAAAGTGAGAATGGGGGAAGGAGAGATGATTAACTTTCATTTCATAATTCTTACAGAAGTACTTGACTCTCTAAATCACATATGCACATACACATCTTTGTTGAAATAAAAACTTAATTACAAACAAAACAAAAACCCAGCCAGCTAACATTAGTTAAATTTTATTATAGCTTTTAACCTGGGTTCACTTTAGTTACAGTCTTTCTTATGGTTGCAAACCCTAAATGTAAATTGAGTATTTTCATCTACATTTAAGAATTATCTTGTTTTATTTTTGATTGGATGCTTTTCTCTTTGTGCAATACATAATTGATATAATTATTTTCAAAAGTTATCTATGGTCTATCTAACATAAATAGACTGAGGATTTATTGCATTTTTAAAGCCTGTTGCATCACAGAACTGTCATACCAAAGACAAACTAAGATTAAGTTTTGGCCATTTACAACTTTGTCAGTGACCTCAGGATGTGCTGATGTTGCATGCGACAGAGAAAAAACCAGCTATCTTCATTTGCAGTACAGAGAAATGACTGAAGGAGTGACAATGTGATTAGATTTTCCCACCTCACCAGAAGATTTGACTTCAAACAATATTTATCAAATTTAAGAGACTCACTGTAACATTGTTCACTTCTATAAAGTATGTAAACTGTTTAGTTGCAAGTTTCCTAAATGACTTCCATTGCTCCTTGCTTATTTCAAGATCTAGTTCAAATTTTCCTCTCTTGATTTTAAAGCTTATTTGAAAATATTTTTTTTTCTTTTCACCTCATTATCAGTTTCTTTTTCTCTTCTCGCTTGCTTTTATTATTTCTAAACACTTCAATGAGCTTTGAGACCTTTGGTTTGTAGTAGAGATGATTTGCTATTTCAGTAAATTTCTTACTAGGATCTGGAGTGCAGAAAAGATTGCAGAACTATTAAAAGACAATGTTGTGCAAGTTACTGTTTTAGAAAAGTTGAAGCAAAAATCTTGCCTATTCCCTCACTGTTCCCCCTTCCTCCACCCTCTCTAGTATTTATTTCCTGGTCTTCCCTAGGCAAGGAACTCTGGTGGTGCAATGGTTAAAGTGCTTGGCTGCTAACTGAAAGGTCAACTGTTCGAATTCATCAGCAACTCTCTGAGAGAAAGACCCAGCAATCTGCTCCCTTAAAGATTACAGCCTAGGAAACCCTGTGGGGTAGTTCTACTCTGTCCTATAAGGTCACTATGAGTCAGCATCAACTCGATTCATCATGTTTGGATTTTTGTTTGCTTGTTTGTTCTTCCCTGTTGCTGTTGTTTTTGAGTGCCCTTGAGTCGTTCCGACTCCTAGTGACACTATGTACAGCAGAACAAAACACCGCCTGGTTCTGTGCCATTCTCACAATAGTTTTTACACTTGAGCTCACTGTTGCAGTTACTGTGTCAAACCATCTCTTTGAAGGTCTACCTCTTTTGCACTGATGCTCTAATCTATCAAGCATGATGTCCTTCTCCAGGGACTGGTCCCTCCTGATAACACATCCAAAGTATGTGAGACTAAGTATTGCCATCCTGGCTTCTAATGAGCATTCTGGCTGTACTTCCAAGACAGATTCGTTCATTCTTCTGGCAGTCCATGGTATATTCAGTATTCTTCACCAACACCATAATTCAAATGCATTGATTCTTCTTTGGTCTTCCTTATTCATTGTCCAGCTTTCACATACATATGATGTGATTGAAAATACCATGGCTTGGGTCAGGCACACTTTAGGTTTCAAGGTGACAGCTTTGCTTTTCAACACTTTAAAGAGGTCTCTTGCAGCAGATTTGCCCAATGCAATGCGTCATTTGATTTCTTGACTGCTGCTTCCATGGGTGTTGATTGTGGATCCAAGTAAAATGAAATCCTTGACGTCAATCTTTTCTCCGTTTATCATGATGTCGCTTATTGGTCCAGTTGTGAGGATTTTTGTTTTCTTTATGTTGAGGTGTAATCCATACCAAAAGCTGTGGTCTTTGACCTTCATCAGTAAGTGCTTCAAGTCCTCTTCTCTTTCAGCAAGCAAGGCTGTATCATCTGCATAATGCAGGCTGTTAATGAGTCTTCCTCCAATTCTGATGATGCATTCTTCATATAGTCCAACTTCTCAGATTATTTGCTCAGCATATAGACTGAATAAGTATGGTGAAAGAATACAACCCTGACACACACCTTTCCTGAGTCTAAACCATGCAGTATCCCCTTGTTCTCTTTGAACAACTGCCTCTTGGTCTAAGTACAGGTTCCTCATGAGCACAATTAAGTGTTCTGGAATTCCCATTCTTTGCAATGTTGTCCATAATTTGTTATGATCCACACGGTCAAATGCCTTTGCATAGTCAATAAAACACAGGTAAACATCTTTCTGGTATTCTCTACTTTCAGCCATGATCCATCTGACATCAGCAATGATATCCCTTGTTCCACATCCTTTTCTGAATCCGGCTTGAGTTTCTGGCAGTTCCCTGTTGATATATTGCTGCAACTGCTTTTGAATGACCTTCAGCAAAATTTTACTTGCATGTGATATTAATGATATTGTTCAATAATTTCTGCATTTTGTTGGATCACCTTTCTTTGGAATGGGTACAAATATGGATCTCTTGCAGTTGATTGGCCAGGTAGCTGTCTTCCAAATTTCTTAGCATAGACGAGTAAGCATTCCAATGCTGCATCTGTTTGTTGAAACATCTCAAGTGGTATTCCGTCAATTCCAGGAACCTTGTTTTTCGGCAATGCCTTTGGTGCATCTTGGACTTCTTCTTTTGGTACCATCAGTTCCTGATCATAGCTACCTCCTGAAATGATTGAACATTGACCAGTTCTTTTTGGTACAGTGATTTGACGCTTCCTGGGTCGCTTAGTACTTTCCTCATAGAATTCTTCAATGTTGCAAGTTGAGGCTTAAATTTTTTCTTCAGTTCTTTCAGCTTGAGAAATGCAGAGTGTGTTCTTCCTTTTTGGTTTTCTATCTCCAGGTCTTTGCACATCTCATTATAATACTTTACTTTGTCTTCTCGAGCTGCCCTTTGAAATCTTCTGTTCAGTTCTTTTACTTTATCATTTCTTCCTTTTGCTTTAGCTACTCTATGTTCAAGAGCAACTTTCAGAGTCTCTTCTGACATCCATTTTGGAATTTTCTTTCTTGCCTGTCTTTTTAATGACCTCTTGCTTTCTTCATGTATGATGTCCTTGATGCCATTCCACAACTTGTCTGGTCTTCGGTCAAATCTATTCTTGAGATGGTCTCTAAATTCAGGTGGGATATATTCAAGGTCATACTTTGGCTCTCATGGACTTGTTTTAATTTTCTTCAACTTTAACTTGAACTTGCATATAAGCAATATATATTCTGTTCCACAGTTGGCCCCTGGCCTTGTCCTGCTGACAATATTGAGCTTTTCCATTGTCCCTTTCCATAGATGTAGTCAATTTGATTCCTGTATATTCCATCTGGCAAAGTCCAAGTGTGTAGTCAGTGTTTGTGTTGGCATTGCAATTCATCGGATTTTACTAATCACAATTTTCCTTTTTTTTTCTGATTAGGAGGTGACTTTTCCTCCTGTTATTTCACCATGAAATAAAAAACAATAAAGCAAACACTCTTAAGGAACAGTGAGTTTTGGAGACCAATAGTAAATGAGAGCTTTTTAAAAGCGGCAGAACTTGTTACCATGATGTGAATATACTTAAAGAATTTCTAAGCAATTGTAGTTCTTTTTATCCCTCTAAGAGTTAAACTATTGCATTGGGCAAATCTGCTGCAAAAGACCTCTTTCAAGTGTTAAAAAGCAAAGATGTCACTTTGAGGACCAAGGTGTGCCTGACCCAAGCCATGATATTTTCAGTTGCCTCATATACCTATGAAAGTTGAACAATGAATAAGGAAGACCTAAGAAGCATTGATGCCTTTAAATTATGGTGTTGCCAAAGAATATTGAATATATCATGGACTGCCAGAAGAATGAACAATTCTGTCTTGGGAGAAATACAGCCAGAGTATTCCTTGGAAGTGAGGATGGTGAGACTTCATCTCAAGTACTTTGGACATGTTATCAGGAGGGGCCAGTCCCTGAAAAGGGACATCATGCTTGGTAAAGTAGAGGGTCAGCGAAAAAGAAGAAGATCCTTGAAGAGATGGATTGACACAGTGGTTACAACAATGGACTCAAACATAACAACTATTGTGAGGATTGTACAGGACTGTGCAGTGTTTTGTTCTGTTGTACATAGGGTTGATATGAGTCAGAACTTACTTGATGGCATCTAACATCAACAACAACAAGAGTAAAACATGCACACTCACACACACACACACACACACACACAAGGTTATACACAAAGAAATCCTTATGTTTCACCATATAGACCATTGGGTAAATGCCCTATTTTTCTCTTGGCAGTCTACATATCTATAATACACTTGATCTAAACAAGTAGTTTTACCTGTGTTTCATTTGAGTTCCAATATATAAAAAGAAAGGAGCTAGGTCTTGCCAGACTTATGTCATCTTGATAAGTTTTTCACTTTCAGTTTGTCAAAAATATAATTACTCTAAACCAGTTGCTTTAAAGACAATTAAAAACACTCCCAGTAGATTATTGAGTAAACTTGATGGTTTAGGCATATTTAACAAACGGATATAGTAGATACTTGCTACTTTTTAGCATTTCTAATAGTGTCACCATTTCCTACTGGCTCTTCTCCAGTATATTTATATAGTCTGGTGGCAGAGAAGTCAATCTGCTGGTCTTCGACCAAAGAACAGAGAGCCAGATCCTTCCTCTCACCACCTTGGTAAGCCAAGGAGATAGCAAAAGACCTAAGTTCATTCAACTGAGCCATATCGACATGCTTGCAATCTTGAGCAAGTGGTGCAAAAGAGAAGAACAGATTAGCGCTTCCTCTTTACAGCAGTATTACCCTGATCAGAATGTTCTCATTACTTGCCCAGGCCTGTGGTTTCTGCTGCCAACCCTCTGCAACTTCCTCGATTCTCCCAGTCTTAAGTGTAGTTCTATATCCTTCCTGTCTAAAGTATGCATCCCTAGTATCTGTCCAGTAAACCCTCTTGTGCTTGGGTTATCTCATGTCAGTTTCTGTTGCTTACAATCAAAAACTCATAAATGACACAAAGTATATTTTGCAAAAATTACAAAAAGTATGACAATTATCATGCACCAATTCTTATTGTGCAAACCGCTCTTTGTGATCACATGCACCTTCCAAAAACTACGCTGATATTAATCTTCAGAGAGATAAGGTAGCAGTACAAACTTTTTGTTGAACAAGGAGAATAGGATTGGAGGTAAATCACTTTCTGCTCAGACTGGCCCCAATATTCGCTCTATCTGTTTAATGATGGCACATCTCATCATTTCCTGAGGTCTTCATTGTTGCTGTTTTTAGTTGCTGTTGAGTCAATTCCATTGTAACCCCATGTATTACAGAGTAAAACTGCACCATAGGGTTTTCTTTATTGTAATCTTCACAGAAGCAGTTGCCATGCAACCACCAGCCTTTGGGTTAGCTGCCGATCTCAGACCTCTTGTGCCATCTAGGCTCCTTGGGACCTTCATTACTGGTTATTTATGTTTTACTTGGGACAGCTGAAAACTTATGTAAGTACTTCCATTCAAACTTCATTGGTCTTTCATAGGACATCCCAGTTAATTAGCCTTATAATATGCTTGGTGTTTCTGTTCTACATCTCAGTTTTTTGCATAGTTCCTAGGGTCTTAAAAGCTTGCAAGTGGCACGTCAGGGCACACAGTTGGTCTTTATTCACCTGGAGCAACAGAGGAAAAGGAGTGTCAGGAATAAGAGGAGAAAACGGAATTTGTGGCTAATTGTTTCCATGAACAACTTCCTCCTTTGCCATGAGACCGGAAGAGCTGGATGCTGCCTGGCTACCATTACTAAATATTTTGATCCAAGATTCTATAGAAGAACCCTGATCAAAAGGAGTAAAATGCAGAACAGAATTTCAAATTCTCATGGAATCCAGATTTTCTGGAGCCATGGAGGCTGGATGAACCCCTGAAACTATTGCTGTAAGATAATCTTTAAACCTTAAACCAAAAATATCCTCTGAAGGCTTCATAAAACCAAATAATAGTTTAGCTTCGCTAGTAAAGAATGTCTGCCTTGAGCAATATGCTCTTTTAAGATTTATCTATATGGGATCAAATTGACAACAGCAACTCAAAAGATTAGATAGGAACCTTAGGGGACAGTGAGTTTATGTTAGCAGAGGAGGAACAACTCAGAAAAGGAAGGTGGGAATTGTTGCACAACTCAAAGAATGTAATCAATGTCGCTGCATTGTACGTATAAAAACTTGAATTGGTGTATGTTTCTGATGTGTATATTCTAACAATAACAATAAAAATAAATAAATAATTTTAAAAATTGTACTGGTCCTAGATAGTACAATCATCATATAGTCACACTGCTAACAAAGAAAAAGCAGGTTTCTCGTACTTGTATTTCCCATAGCTGTGACAGAGTGGGTGGGACAATTTTCCTCTTGGTCCTCAACGTCCGTATGTCCAAATGAGTTCTAGCATTCTATGTTTCTGTATTTTCAACAACAAGGTTACTTTTTTAATAAATGTAAACATCTGAAATCGAAGATTATGAATGACAGTGGCACCCTCATATCATTCTCTGCATTCACATTTTTACCTCTTTTATATTACTTTTATATTTAGCTATTAGTTAATATGGAGGAGCCCTGGTGGCACACTGGTTAAAGAGCTCAGCTGCTAAAACAAAGTCAGTATTTCAAACCCACCAGCTGCTCTGCAGGTGAAAGATGTGGCAGTGTGCTTCTGTAAAGACTACAGCCTTGGGAACCCTATGGGGCAGTTCTACTCTGTCCCATAGGGTCTCTACGAGTCAGAATCAACTCTATGGCAGTGGAGTTTATTAGTTAACAGTGAAAAGTCTGTCTCACACACCTAAGCAGTTAATAGGTAATCGGTTATAAAATTGAGGTGAGTGGACATACGTATGTTTGAGTTTGATAGTAGCATCATTAATAATAATGATACTAATACTAGCACTAAGCTATAGTCTTTTAATTAAAGGCCAGCTATTAGAGATATTTTAAGAGATGCTATATCATGAAATTTCTGTAAAAAATCAGTTACCTTGGCTGCATAAGTCAGTGAATCAGTTTCTGATTGTACAAATTAACCATGTCAATGGTTTCAACGTAACCATTCTCTTAAACTTGATTTTGATGTTTGATGGAGTTATGTCTTGCACACATTTGAAAGAATCAAATGGTTCTACAATTCTTGTTAAGAAAAATATTCTCTTCCCCTTCCCCTCATTTTAATTTTTTCAGTGGCAACTTCCTTTCAACTCTTTTAGCTGTTACTTTTGGTATTTTTCCTCCACTAGATAGACTAAAAATGCTATTTGTTGATCTTTACATTTTATGCGTTATGACTTCCCACAAAGGAACATGAGCATGTAGCCTTCTTTCGGTCACTAAGACTCTGATAAGAACATGCAGACTTCACAATTTCTCTTTCCTCCAAAAGGGTTATTGCATGCCTTTGATTAGGATCATTCAGGGTACATTATTATGCCTACTCAAGCACTACTCACAGCTGAGTGCTGTATAAACTGATTATCTTTCCTTTCCTAAACAACTTGTTACTGTCTCTGTAGTCAGTAATCATATCATTATGTTATTGGCTTTATTTTCTGTGTACTGATCACGGGAAGATAACTAAACTCTACCAATAGAGAGGTATTATATCATTTTCTACCATCTATCAATCAGGTATTCTATCTTTTTCATTTTTTAAGAGACTTGTCATTCCTGGAAACTCTAGCTGCTCCAGTCTGGACTGGCTGCCCTTTCTGTCTGGTCGGTGCATTCCTCTAATCTTCATCCTGGAGATAGTCTTTGCCTCTTTCTTAAGAAAAAGAAAATCCCATTTTCTGGATTTCATATCTCCCTCTTTTTTGGTTACTCTCTCGATTTACTGAAACGCTCCTTCAGAAGCTGCCTAAGAAAGGGTGCATTGGAAGTAAATTTTTGAAACCCTGAATGTCTGAAAATGTCTTTAGTGCGTCCTTACCCTTCATTTCTTAGTTCGGCAAAAATAGAAAACTAGAATCAAAATCATTTCATTTCAGAGTCTTAAAATTATTTCTTCATTGTCTTTCAGGTTACAGCACTGCTCTTGAGATGTCCAAAGCCATTCTGCTTTCTGTCCCTTTGAATGTTCCTATTTTATCTCTCTGAAAGCTTTAGAATCTTCTACGTATCCCGTAGTCCTGAATTTCCACTCTGAAGTGCTCTGGACTGGATGTATTATAGCCTCTCAGTGGTGACTTAATGACCACTTTCAATCTTGGAATTCATATGCTTTAGTTCAGGAAAACTTTCTTGATTATTTACTTCATAATTTCCCATACTCTGTTTTTTCTCCTTCTTCTTCATGGGACTCCTGTTCTTTGAATGCTGTTTCTTTTGGATTAATTCTTAAATTTTCTTCTCTTTTTTTTTTCCACTTAGCTTTCATTATTTTGTAGCTCTACTTTCTGGGAGATTCTCTTGATTTTATCTTTCAACTGTGGCAATGAAATTTTTTTTGTTGTTATATTTTTAATTTTTGTGTTCTCTGAGCACACATATATATATACACACACACAAATACACATATGTATATACATATATGTATATACATATATATGCACACTCACATACATATATACACATATACAAAAAACACTGCTGTGAAGTTGATTCCTACTCATAGCGACCCCATAGGACAGAACAGAATTACCCCCACAGGGTTTGCAAGGCTGTAAATCTTTATGGAAACAGAGTGCCACATCTTTCTCCCATGAAGTGGCTGGTGGTTTCCAACCATACATATATATATGCACATATATAATACCATTCTATTTGTATTTCATGAATACAATATCTCTTTTTATGTCTCCCAGATTATTAATACATATGTTTTTGAAGTTTTCATCTCCTTAGATAGTCTGTTTCCTTCTAGTTCTTTTTAACTGTTGGTATGTTTTGGTTCTATCATGCATGTTAGAGGCTTTAATCAGATATCTATTGATCTTTTGTTATCTGCTCCTGCTTTAAGTAGGGCACTAAGAATTGCTGGGAAGCTACAGGTTTATTGAATTTGATCTTAAATGTAGAGTGATCTGGTTGTGATCTTTTGTTGGAAAACCTCAAGGACAGTATCTTTTCTTTTGGTCTTGTCAGAGTCCTAGAATAGTTTTGCCTAAAGATACAAGCCTGGCTGTCAGGGAACGGAGTAGTGAAAGAGACCTGGACATTACCAGTAAGTAATGCATGTAAACTTTCACAGGCTGCGCCTGGTTTGGGTATAGTACCATTCCCACAATTTTGCCTACTGAGAGATCCAGGGACTTTTCATTTTTCTCTCTCCAGAGAATAAACCTCCATTCTTCCGCTGAGATGTTGGTTTGGATTTGGAGTTCTAACTGTTTTCAAACGTACTTTTATCAAATCCCTATTTCTTTTTTTTTTTTTAGCCACACCTTTACCCTAACCTCCAGATATATATGCTGTTGCCATTTCTGAGCCTTTTAGGAATTATGAGCAACAAAGAAATTGTTTCTTGGCTTTCCCGACTCTAGATTAGGTTTCAGCATATTTGGGACTTCTGTATCAATTACCATTTATTCTAGTAGAGTTCATATTCCAAAAAGTCGTTCCTAATCTGTTTTATTCTTCTCTTTATCTTTGCCAGTTGATGTTTTAAAATCTCTTTAGTATTTTTTTAAATGGTTTTGTTATGGAAAGTAGATAAATATATATGGACAATCTATCTGTTTAACTGGAAGTTTGAATGTTATTATTATTATTTTTGGTATAACTGTATATGTATATGTACATATTTTAATAAAATATTTTTGAAACCTTTTAAATTACCACTGCTGAACCCCCAGGTTCTGAAGAACTGAGTGTAAAAGCCATTGGCTTCATGAAAAGGAAAGAGGTGAACCTGGATTTTAATCCTGTCCTGTTGTTTTCTAGTATGATAAAAATAAAAGTTAATTGTGCAGCCATTTGTAATTTCTTTCACCACCTTTTACAGCCTTCAGAGTAGAATCAATCCTGAAGATCTTTTGTTTTGTTGATCTAGGAAATAGGTAGAAACTAAGACATTGCTAGGATTAATTAAATATTGATTTTTCTTTCTCTTGTTCTTTCTCTCTTTCAATTCATAAAATAATTTGTCAGCATAGGTTGTTGTTGTTTTGTGCCGTCACGTCAATTTCAACTCCTAGCAACCCCACGTGACAGACTAGGACTGCCCCATAGGATTTTCTAGGTTGTAATATTTATGAGAGCAGGTAGGCAGGTCTTTCTTTTGCAGGTTAGGTGGGTTCGAATCACTAGCCTTGCAGTTAGCTGTCAAGTGCTTAAACATTGTACTGCCAGGGCTCCTTTCAGCATAGGTAGCATACCCATTTTACATATAAGGAAACTGAGTCTCTGGATGTAATTTTTCTAAGTTTTCCAAAATGATGTAATCTGAATATAACTAGGAGGATAGACTATTTCTATGTAAGAAATAAACACACATATGAAATTGATATAGAAGGAATTCTATAAGACATTGATAAATTGGCCTGTCAATGATTCCCTATGTATTAGCAAAAAATACCAACAACAACAATAAAAAGTGAGAACTTGTTAGGATTTTTAAGGAAAAATAGGATGTTTACAATGAATTTGACTGTCTAATGTGTGATGTAATAATATTTGTCCATCTTTGCACAAAGTCTACATTATCCATAAATACTTACAGGTTAGATTTCTATTTATTTTTTCTTTTCTGCAATGAGTGAGATTATTTTCAATGTTAAAACATAGATACTGTATTCTAAGTACACTATTTTGAAAGGAGCCCTGGTGGCACGGTGGTTAAGAGCTCAGGCTGCTAACCAAAATTTTGGCAGTTCATCATTTGGAATCTACCAGCTGCTCCTTGGAAACCCTATGGGGGTGTTCTACTCTGTTCTATAGGGCTGCTTTGAGTCGAAAAACTTGGCAACTTATTCCCAGAGTCTCAGTTTTCTCATATATAAAAGGGAGATGATACTACTCTGCTGAAATGTTTTAAGGATTAGAAATAAAAAATAAATACTGGGAAAGTACTAGAAATGCAATAGATTCCTCAAAACTGCTACCTGCTGTTAATGAGTACAAGTCCAAAACCATCTATGAATTTGGGAGCTGGATTTGCTATACATCCTCCCCCTCCTTTTACCAATACTCTAAAATTCTGGCAAGTTAAACTGAGTATTAAGAAGAAGCCTTCTATTCTAACTGCAATGCTTTTCTTTACCTTCCTCTTATCAGAACTAACTGAAAGGAGGAGTTATTTTCAGACTGTTTCATTTGTAAGAAGTGGACTAATGTTGACATTTGTTTTGCTTGTGTATCTGTAGCACCTCACACAGCGACTGACAGGTTGTAGGCTCTCCAGAGATTTATTGAATGAGTAATTGATGAACAACAACAACGAAATGATAAAAATTAAACCACTGTTTTTTCTAGTCACACTTTAAATTTTAATTACCCTTCTTCCCTAACTTATCTTTAGTTCTATAGTTTATAGTAAGGCAGGGGTAGCAAATGTTTTCTGTAAAGGGTCAGATAGTAAACATTTTAGGCTTCATAAGCCATTTCTCCTCTGTTGCAACTACTCAACTCTGCATTGTAGCATAAGCAGCTGCAAATAGTAAAGAAGCAAATGACCGTGGCTGTGTTCCAATAAAACCTTAATTTCATGTTCATGTAATTTTCATATGTCACAAAATATTATTCTTAAAATTTTTTTAAACCATTTAAAAATAAAAACACCATTCTTAGCTTGCAGACTATTCAAAAGCAGGAGGCAGATCAGACTGTACCACAGGCTGTTGCTTGGCGACCTCTTTATTAAAGTACGGTTCTTTATTGAAAAGCATATGGAAGAAATTGAAATGGATTATTTCCTCTAGTTGCCAGCATAACCGTATAACAAATATAAGATATTTATATCAGAAATTACACTGTATTTTCTTTTCTTAGTACTTTCAACAAGTCTAGTATGGTAAATTTGACATCTGGTTTGTTCATGTATTATTGTTTCCATGTTCATGTATTATGGTTTCCATTCCATGATAATGATGTTTATCAAAACTCTTTGTTCATCTTTCAAAGTCCCAATGGTTTCAGAAAAACAAACAAGCAACAAATAAAAAATTTTAAATCTCATTTCTTTCAAGCTTACTCAAAATGTTAATCATCTTTGACTCCTCTCTTTCCCTGTATCCTTCCCTGCCCCTGAAAGCCAGTCAATTCTTAAACCTTGTCAGTTTTTCCTTTTCTCCAAGTCTTAAGTGTCTTCTTTTCTATCCGAACTCACAGTCTAGTTCAGGACCTCAGCAATGGTTTTATTTTGTGAAATAAACATTTTATATACTCTATTTCTCTTCTGTCAATCAACTGTCACTATAATCCTCTGAACTGTGAAGATGATACAAATAGGGATTCTCATTAGGAAAACTGCCACATGGTCTTTTCCCTTACAAGGACAGGCATAGGGCATTTGTCAAAATTACAAGACAACTAGCTTAGAAATAAATACAAAGAAAATTGTTTTATATGTCATAGGTCATGACAGAAAACAAATTGCATGGCTAGGCTGCATTTAACCCAGATCACTTACTCAAAGAATTTGCAGCTGAGCAATTGAAAAGGAGAGGGAGATCAAGATGGCAAGCAAAAATTGAGTAGCTTCAGGGATCAGAAAGAAGCCTTCAATCATATATCTCTTGAGTTTTAGACTTAACTGCATGAGTTTCTCTATGTAAAATTCTTCTGATTGGGTTCTGAATATCAGACATTGATAGTCAGGTACCAGGATATTACTTTAGAAGCTCTTGCTGGTGAAATTTCTGGAACTTCACCAAAGTTAGTAAATACTATTAGACATGCAGTAACAGGCAAGCAGCAACTCTTTCAAGGATCATTACATAACACTGTACTATTACTTTTCAGTTTTCTATTTTCAGCCATAAATTTAAACCTCTTTATGAAACGCCTATCAGATTAGATCCAAGGAAGAGGGGATGCAGGAGGCTTTCAGATGGCTACGATAGAGGCCAGAAAGCCCTTGTGCTGCAGAGTCCTCTCTGGCCCCAGGTAAGTCATTCCTGACCCATAAGGGCAAGTTAGATATTCAAGTCAATTAACCACATCTTCACTTTTGCCTCCTCTGAAAAACATTTGGTTTGATCCTGCCTTGATGTGGCTCTGAACTCAGCATTCTCTACAGTGAACCTCTGCTCACATTCCAGGCTTCATACTTACAGATAGCTTTTCTGTTGTGGTATCTTGGCTTTCCACAGTGACTGTTATTTGGCTTTCTCCATTGGCTTTTATGAAAATGTTCTGCCCCAGAGCCAGCCCAAATAACTCAATCTTCCTCATCTGCAAGAATTAATGACTCCCCCAAAACTGAGAATTCCAGATCTACAATTCTTCATCACTCCTCAAAACTACAGAGACATCCCGCCATAGAAAGAAAACAGTTTGTAGCACCCACATGGAGGATTTTGACTGCTATCCATTTACTTGATAATTGCCAAGTGAAAAGTAGCAGAGAGAAAAAGCGCAAAGCCTGCCTGACATTATTAATGTTTTGATGGTATGAATAAAGTCTTAGAGAAAGCATATTCATCAAATTTCCGAGATGACTCGATTCTGTGTGGTCTGGCTAATATGAAAGGTGACAGAGTTAATATTCAAAATAAATGGTTGTCTTTGAGTGACAGGCATAGGGGTTATTTTTATTTTCTTTTATTTTCCTTGCCCAGATTTTCAACACTTTCTATAAGATGTGTATTACTTTTTAGTAAGAAAAATTATTTTAAACAATGTAAAAATGAACAGAACAGGTTGAAATACAGGTTAAACTCGACAAGATGATATCCAAAAGATAAAAATACAAGGTACTGCATTTGTGTTTTATATTTTTAAAAAATCTTATTAAAATACAAAATAGTGAAGACATAGCTTGTCAGCTGGAAGGTACAGAGCTTATTAGCTGTCAGTATGTAGAAAATCTGGATCTTATAGGCAAACAAGCTGACTTGAAAACAACAAAAAAAACTGACCACAGGCTGATTTAATCAAAATATAGTATCTAAATGAAAAAGACAGACTGTTTAACGAAAGAAGACACTCAATGAATCATACCTGTACCCTTTTTTGGAGACTTTGTGGTCCCATTAGTGCTCCAGAGCTCCCAAGGGTCAGGAGCTGACATTACATCTTTGTTTAGCTGCTTCTCCTGCCCTATCCTGATTTCTTTACTTCCTCACAAACTTCTCCCAATTACCTTCCTCGGGAAGGCCCAAATCATATGAACGGCATTTACCAAACAATGTAAGAAATGTATTTTATGTGTGTGTAAGGGGGCGGTCAGCACCATTAAGAAGATTAGTAGTGGCTACCTTTGTAGGTATTACATGCTATTACAGCTTCTTAGCAGCAATGGGAATGATAGAATCCTGGAGTAGCAGAGATGAGCTAACAGCACTTAACCATCAAAAGTCAAATAAGTATTGCTGCTGTAATGGGAAACTCGGTCATAATGGCAACCAGGGAATCTCATGTGCAAGACTCTATTCAAAATAGCTAATAGAAATACTTTTCTAGGGGCAAGGGAGATGTGCAGTCAATAAGGGTGCTGCTTATTATATAACCAGAAGTTATTAAGACTGGCTGAACAGTCACAATTCCTCGCTCCTTTTCCAGATTTCATTCAGGACTCAGACTCAAAATCCATTGATTGAAAGATGGACCAGGTTCCCATGAGGAAGGGCCTGAACCATCATGGGCTTTGTATGTAGTGAGTTCCCAGTCCTTCCATAAATCATCTGTGGCCATTTACTTGAGTAATCATGTACTAGGGTTAAGATGTTTTGAGAGCTGTTGGTCATAGAATCCAAGTTCATACTGACTCAGAGTTCCAAAGCTCCTTCATTCCATTACCCATTGTCATACAGTCAATTCCAACTCATATTGACCCTGTAGAGTAGAAGTGCCCCATAGGTTTTCTGAGGCTGTAATATTTATGGATGCAGAGTGCCACATCTTTATCCAGTCGAGTGGCTAGTGGGTTTGAACCCCCAACCTTTCAGTTAGCAGCCAAGCGCTAAACCTGAGCCAGTGGGGCTCCCTTAAAGCTCCTTCCTAGTCTCCTGTTAGAGTGGATGCATAGGAAGAGCAGGTGTAAGTAACAAAAGGAATGCTGGCCTAAATCTGGCCATCAGTGAACCTACCTGGTTCACAGTCTCACCTGTAGGTCATTTTTCCACTTCCCAAAAGTATTATCATAATGGTTAACAACTGGTAGAACCCTCAGTGCCTTGATTGTGGAGTAAGAGTTACTGTTCTGAAAAAGGTCAAGTGAATGCCCCCTGTGCAAGAGAGTAAACAAAAACCAATATTTAAAAAAAATTTTTTTTATTGTGCTTTAGGTGAAAATTTACAGAGCAAATTAGTTTCTTATTAAACAAATTAATATACAAATCTTTTGTGACATTGGTTGCCAACCCTGGGATGTATCAACACTCTCCCCTTCTAGACCTCAGGCTCCCCATTTCCATTTGTCCAGTTTTCCTATCCCTTCCTGCTTTCTCGTCTTTGATTTTGGGCTGGTGTGACCATTTAGTCTCGTATATGTGGTTGAATTATGTGCGTTATTGTTTGTTTTATAGGCCTGTCTAATCTTTTGCTGAAGGGTGAACCTCAGAACTGACTTCAGTACTGAGTTAAAAGGGTATATGGGGGCCGTACTCTTGGGGTTTCTCCAGTCTTTGTTAGGCAAGTAAGTCTAGTATTTTTTTGTGAGTTTGAATTTTGTTCTACATTTTTTCCCTCTCTGTCTGGGATTCTCTATTGTGATCCCTGTCAGAACTGTTGGTGGTGGTAGCCGGGTACCATCTAGTTGCTCTAGACTCAGTCTCATGGAGGCTGTGGTAGATGTGGTCCATTAGTCCTTTGGACTAATCTTTCCCTTGTGTCTTTGGTTTTCTTCATCCTCCTTTGCTCCAAACAGGGTGGGACCAGTAGATGTATCTTAGATGGCTGCTCACTAAAAACCAATACTATATCTCAGAGGAAGTGGTAGAAATTTAGTGGCACTCTCAGAGACATAAAAGTTATAGCAGTAGTGAGTGATCCAGATTAAAATCTCTTTTAATCCACCAGTCTGTCCACTACAAAAATTAGGCGAATCATGGCAGATGACAGAGAACTACCTCAAATTTAAGTAAGTAGTAGCCTCAATTGCAGCTGCTGTGCCAGATTTGTATCTTGACTTGAGCTGATTAACACAGATAGCCTCTATTACAGAGAAGCTATGGATTTGATACATGCATTCTTTTCAATAACCATCAGAAAAGAAGATCAGATACAATTTGCATGCATGTGGGGTGCAAAGCAGTATACATTCAGTTTGGCTTATGTGCTATGTTAATTTTTTTTTCTCTCTGTCGCAATATAGTCTACAGGGACCTAAACCATCTGGAGTCCCACAGACCATCATATTGGTTGATTATATTGAAGACAACGTATTAATCAGCTCAGATGAGCAAGAAATGGCAAGTGCTCTGGGTGCTATGGTAAGACACAGAACCACAGAGGATGGGAAATAAAGCCTAAAAATCTTCAGGGGTGTGACACATTGATAAAGTTTTTAGGGGTCCCAGTGGTGTTAAACATGGTAGGACATTTTTTTCTGAGTAAGTTATTTCGCATTACACTTCCTATGTCCAGAAAGTAGCACAATGCTCGGTAGTACTCTTAATGTCATAGAGGCAGCATATTCCACATGGTGTGGAAAGCTGTTAATTTTTACTGAGGCCCAGGGAACTAGGGGCTCTGAAACAGGCCTAGGCTCTGCTGCAAGGAGCACTGTTCCTTGGGCCATATGAAACAGTAGATCCCATTAATCAGAGTTTTTTGTTTGTTTGTTTTTTATAGTAGAAAATGATGCCATGTAGAGTCTCTGGAAAGCTCTAATAAGAGAATTGCTGTGCAGGCCCTTTGGGTTTTGTAGAATGACCATGTTATCTGTAACAAAGAATTATATACCTTTCAAAAGCAATTCTGGGCATGCTATTGGTAAAAACCATATGTTTTGCCATGGAACGTTGTCACAGCTTAGAAATGTGCTGCTCAAACCTCCCTTCAAGAGAGAACCTGTTGTGGGGAATACAATTAGCTTACAGATAGCTCTCACCAGGTTGCTCCCAGTCAATGAATGAACACAGCAGGAGTACAAGAGTCAGACTATTTCTGTCCAATGTGAGACTCCTACAACAGATGGTCTTAGCTCTGGGCTTCCTGTCTGCATCACTGCAGTGTGAGTCTCTTCCTAGCCAATGCTCTTTCCTTCCCTCTGTCCGTTCACAGGTGTCAGTGTTGTCTGAGGCTCTTCCTGGCTACTCCTGCTGCCTCTCCTGTTTATCCTTCATAGGCATTTCCCCCAATAAATCTCTTACACTTGCAATTCTGAATGTAAGTTATACTTAAATTCTAAAGGAACAAAAAAATTCAATCATGTTATGTAACAGGAGATAAAAGCATTACATTACAGGATAAAGCTTAGATTTTATTGAAAGGAGTATGTTGTAATTAACCAATGACAGAAAGTGAAATGGAAAACTTCATATATCTAGTTCTGTTGCGATTTGGGACTATGACATTCTATTAGTCGCAGTAGTCTTGTGCCTTGCTTCCTTTATTTACAAAGCAATGATAACAGCACAAAAAATGCACATACACAGAAGAATTAATGCCCACTCTTGTTCTTTGTTTCCTCAAAGAATTTGGTCTTCAGCATTCTGTAAGAATTTGGGAAAATAAGAAGCATTGACTTGCTTGGATTCCTCTTCTGTTTCTAAAATTATTGGGATTGATTCTGGCTTTATATGAGGTAATCTGTGTGTGTGTGTGAGAAAGAGAGTGTATGTTTGTATTTGTGTATGTGTGCATATGTATGTATGTTTTCTGGGTTCTGGATTTATAATGGACGGTTTAAACTTAGAAATGCATAAAAAAAGAAGAATGCCTATTACTCTCTATTGTTGATTTTTTATGTCTATAATTGAAGAAGCATTTTTTTGGTTTGTTTTTATCATTGAAATTCCTTAAGTTTATTTTAAGATAGATGTTGTGCACTTTTTTCATTTAATTTTTTTTATTGTACTTTAGATGAAAGTTTACAGAACAAATAGTTTCTCATTAAACAGTACACCTATTATTTTATGACACTGGGTAACAACCCCATGACATGTCAAGACTCTCCCTTCTTGACCTTGGTTTACCTTTTTTTTTTTGGTAAAAATATACATAGCGAAAGTTAAACCATTTCAAAAATTTCTACATGTACAATTCAGTGACATTGATTACATTCTTCCCATTGTGCTGCTATTCTCACTATCCTTTTCCAAATTATACGATCACCATTATGTTCATCTCACTGTCCCCTAGGCTTCCCGTCAAACCTTTTGAGTTGCTGTTGTCAATTTGATCTCACATAGATAATTCTTTTTTGTACCTTTGATGAAGGTTCGCAGAACAAAGTTTCTCATTAAACAGTTAGTACACATATTGCATATTTTTTTAATATGCAATATTATATATTTTTTAAAAATTATTTTCATTTCCTGCAGAAGACATACTCTAACTGTCCCGATGAGAGGAGTACATGTGTGTTTAACACTCTTCTCCTATGTAAAAACGCATCTCCAAAGTATGCATACTGCTCATTATTTTACTGAAATGTATTTACACATTCATAAACTAAATGGGATTCTAATAGTTTATATGATGTTGTAAGACCTATTGAAAAATATGTGTGATACATAGTTCTAAAAGAAAAACTTATACTAACCTCTATTTTTATTGCATTCAAAACTGAGATTACAAAAAATATCATGAGATTTGAGAAAATTCCAAAGAATTTAAAACAAAGATTTTCTTTTGTTTTAGGGTAGTTGAAGATTCACATGCACTTATAAGAAATAATGCAGAGTGCCTGTGTTCCCTTTACCCAGTTCACTTCCAATGATAACATCTTGCATAACTCTCCTACAACATCACAACCAGGATATCGGCATTGATACAGTGAAGATGCAGACATTTCATCAACATGAGCATCCCTCACATTGCCCTTTGATAGCCACATCCACTTAACTCCCATTTTCACACCAGCTTTAGCCCCTGGCAACCACTAATCTGTTCTCGATTTCTATAGTTCGCCACTTTAAGATTGTTATATAAATGGAATTATACAGCATGTAACCTGCTGGGATTGGTTCTTTTCATTCAGCTCCGTTCTTTAGAGATTAACCCCAGTTTTGGCACGTAACAATAACTGGATCCTCTTTATTGCTGTGTAGTATGCCATGGTATGAATGTACCAAAATATGCTGGAAGTTTCTCCTGTTGAAGGACAAATGGGTTGTTTCTAGTTTTTAGCTATTACAAATAAATCTGTTATAAACATTGGTTACAGGTTTTTCCATAAACATAAACCTTCATTTCTCTGTGATAAATGTCCCGGAGTGCAATTGCTGGGTTGTGTGGTGGTCATATGCTTAGTTTTAAAAAGAAATCGTCAAACTGTTTACCAGAATGGTTGTGCTATTTTATCTGGGAATAGCAATGTATGAGTGATCCAGTTTAGCTGCATCCTTGCCAGCATTTGGTAGTTTTGCTTATTTTATATTTTAGTTATTTGATAAATGTATTGTTACATCTCATTGTGGTTGGAATTTACATTTTTCTTATGGCTAATGATGTTAAACATCTTTTTAAGTGTTAATTTGCCTTTGTACATTGTATATTCTCTTCAGTGAAATACATGTGTATATGCTTTGCTCATTTTCCAATTGAATAGTTTTTTTTTTACTGTTGAGTACTGAGAGTAGTTTATATATTTTACTACTCTTTTGTCTGATATGTGGTTTAAAAATGTTTTATCTCAGTCTGTAGCTTGTCTTCTCATTTTTTATATTGTGATGTAATTTTTTTTTAAATTGCAATTTAGATGAAAGTTTACAAAGCAAATTAGTTTTGCATTAAACAGTTAATACACAAATTGTTTTGTGACATTGGTTGCCAACCCCGCAATGTGTCAACACTCTCCCCTTCTCCACCCCAGATTCCCTGTTTCCATTCATCCAGTTTTCCTGTCCCTTCCTGCCTTCTCATCTTTGCTTTTGGGCTGGTGTGCCCATTAGTCTCGTATACAGGATTGAACTATGAAGCACGTCCCTTACGTGTGTTATTGTTGGCCTTATAGATCTGTCTAATCTTTGGCTGAAGGGTGAACCCCAGGAGTGACTTCAGTACTGAGTTAAAAGGGTGCCTGGGGGCCATACTCTCCGGGTTTCTCCAGTCTGTGTGAGACCAGCAAGACTGGTCTTTTTATTTTTTTTTTTTTTGTGAATTTGTACTTTGTTCTCCATTTTTCTACTGCTCTGTCAGGACCCTGTATTGTGATAACCTGTGAAAACAGTTGGTGGTGGTAACCGGGCAACATCTAGTTGCTCTGGGCTCAGTCTGGTAGAGACTGTAGTAGTTTTGGTCCATTAGTCCTTTGGACTAATCTTTCTCTTGTGTCTTTGGTCTTTCTTCTTCATTCTCCTTTGCTCCAGCTGGGATGGGACCAGAAAAGGTATCTTAGATGGACACTCACAGGCTTTTAAGACCCCAGTTGCTACTCTCCACAGTCGGATGTAGAATATTTTCTTTATAGACTATGTTATGCCAATTGAGCACAATGTCCCCCCAGCCCTCAGCCCAGTAGCTCAGTCTCTCAGGGCATTTGGATGCATCTATAGAGCTTCTATGACTTTGCCCTGGACAAGTTGTGCTGACTTTCCCGGTATTGTGTACTGTCTTGCTCTTCACCAAAGTTACCACGTATCTACTATTTAGTTAGTGTTTTTCCCTCCCCGCCACTCCCCTCCTTCTCCACCACTCCCCTCCCTCATAACCATCAAAGATTGTTTCTTTCTGTATGGAAACATTTTCATGTGTTTTTTAAAATAGTGGTCTCATACAGTGTTTGTCCTTTTGTGATTGAGTTATTTTACTCAGCATAATGCCCTCCAGATTCATCCATGTTGTGAGATGTTTCACAGATTCATCACTGTTTTTTATTGTTGCTTAGTATTCCATTGTGTGTATTATCATAGTTCGTTTATCCATTCATCTGTTGATGGGCACTTAGGTTGTTTCCATCTTTTTGCTGTTGTGAACAATGCTGCAATGAATATGGGTGTGCATATGTTTATTTGTGTGACGGCTCTTATTTCTCTAGGATGTATTCCCAGGAGTGGGATTGCTGGATCATATGGTATTTCTATTTCTAGACTTTTAAGGAAGTGCCGAATCGTTTTCCAAAATAGTTGTACTGTTTTATATTCCCATCAGCAGTATATAAGATTTCCAATCTCTCCACAACCTCTCCAACATTTTTATTTTCTGGTTTTTTAATTAGTGCCGGTAATGTCGGGGTCATATTGTATCTCATTGTAGTTTTGATTTGCATCTCTCTAATGTCTAATGATCATGAGCATATGTTTGTTAGTCATCTGGACATCTTCTTTGTCTGAAGTGTCTGTTCATATCCTTTGACAATTTTTTCATTGGGTTGTTTGTTTTTTTGTTGTTGAGCTGTTGAAGTTTTCTATAGATTTTAGAGATTGGACCCTTGTCTGATATGCCATAGCAAATTTTTTTCCCAGTCTGTAGGTTCTCTTTTCACTCTTTTGATGAGCATAAGTGTTTAATTTTTAGGAGGTCTCATTTATCTCATTCATCTTCTGCTGTTTGTGCATTTTTAGCTTTACTTAGTATTTTGTTTATACCATATGTTAGGATCCCTAGAGTTGTCCCTATTTTTAATTCAATGATCTTTACAGTTTTTGTTTTTATATTTGGGTCTTTGATCCACTTTGAGTTAGTTTTTATATATGGTATGAGGTATGAGTCCTGTTCCATTTTTTTACAGACAGACATCCAGTTTTGCCAGCACCATTTGTTAAAGAGATTGTTTTTTTCCCATTTAATGGACTTTGGCCCTTTGTCAAAGATCAGCTTCCCATAGGTGGATGAATTTACATCTGGGTTCCTAATTCTGTTCTGTTGGTCTATGTGTCTGTCCTTGCACCAGTACCAGGCTGTTTTGACTGCAGTGGCTGTGTAGTAGGTTCCTAGATCCAGCGCGCTCCAAAGGCTCCCTACTTTGTTTTTCTTCTTCAGCAACGCTTTCCTTATCTGGGGCCTCTTTCCTTTCTATATAAAGTTGGTGATTAGTTTCTACATCTTGTTAAAGAATGCTGTTGGAATTTGGAATCGGATTGCATTACATCTGTATCTCGCTTTGGGAAGTATTGGTATTTTCACAATGTTGAGTCTTCCTATCCATGAGCAAGTATATTTTTCCTTTTATGTAGTCTCTTTTGGTTTCTTGTGGAAGTGTTTTGTAGTTTTCTTTGTATAGGTCTTTTACATTCTTGGTTAGATTTATTCCTAAGTATTTTATCTTTTGGGGGACTATTGTAAATAGTATTATTTTCCTGATTTCCTTTTTGAAGTTCTCTTTGTTGGTATAGAGGAATCCAGCTGATTTTTTATATGTTAATCTTGTATCCTGCTTCTTTGTTGAATCCTTCTGTTAATTTCAGTAGCTTTAGTGTGGATTCTATGGAGTTTTCTATGTACAGGATCATATCGTCTATTAATAGGGAAAGTTACTTCTTCCTTACCAATTTGGATGCCCTTTGTCTTAGTTATCTAGTGCTGCTATAACAGAAATACCACAAGTGGATGGCTTTAACAAAGAGAAATTTATTTTCTCACCAGCTAGTCGGTTAGAAGTCCAAATTCAGGGCATCAGCTCCAGGGGAAGGCGTTCTCTCTCTGTTGGCTCTGGAAGAAGGTCCTTCTCATCAATCTTCCCCTGGACTAGGAACTTCTCCATGCAGGAACCCTGGGTCCAAAGGACACGCTCTGCTCCTGGCACTGCTTTCTTGGTGGTATGAGGCCCCCCTGTCTCTCTGCTCACTTCTCTCTTTTATATCCCAAAAGAAATTGGCTCAAGACACAATCCAATCTTGTAGATTGAGTCCTGCCTTATTAATGTAAATGCTGCCTATCCGCCCTCATTAACATCATAGAGGCAGGATTTAAAACGCATAAAAAAATCACATCAGATGAAAAAATGGTGGACAATCACACAGTACTGGGAATCATGGCCTAGCCAAATTGATACCCATATTTTTGGGGGACACAATTCAATCTAAGATACCCTTTATTTCCTTTTTTTGCCTTATTGCAATGTTGAATAAGAGTGGTGATAAAGGGCATCCTTGTCTGGTTCCCATTCTCAAGGGGAGTGCTTTCAGCCTCTTTCTGTTGAGAGTAATATTTGTTGTTGGTTTTGTATAAATGCCTTTTGTTAGGTTGAGGAATTTGTCTTCAATTCCTATTTTGCTGAGTTTTTATCAAGAATGGGTGTTGGACTTTATCAAATGCCTTTTCTGCGTCAATTGAGATGATCATGTGATTATTTTTTTATTTGTCTTATTTATGTGGTAGATTACATTGATTGATTTTTTAATGTTGAACCATCCTTGCATACCTGGTATGAATCCCACTTGGTTGTCATGTATTATTTTTTTGCTATGCTGTTGAATTCTATTGGTTAGAGTTTTGTTGAGAATTTTTGCGTGTATATTCATGAAGATACCAAAACCCAAAAACCAAACCCATTGCTGTCAGGTTGATTCTAACTCATAGTGACCTTATAGGACAGAGTAGAACTGCCTCATAAGGTTTCCAAGGATCAGTTGTTGGATTCCAACTGCCGACCTTCTGGTTAGCAGCTGAGGTCTTAACCACTGCACCCCAGGGCTCCTCATATAGGATATTTGTCTGTAATTTTCTTTTTTTGTGGTGTCTTCACCTGGCTTTGGTATCAGGTTTATGTTTGCTTCATAGGATGAATTCCAGAGTATTCCTTCCTTTTCTATGCTCTGAAATAGTTTGAGTAGGTCATGAATTTCTAGAAATTTGTCCATTTCCTCTTGGTTTTCAAATTTTTTGGAGTAAAGTTTTATAGTATTCTGTTATGACATATTTTATTTCAGTTGGTTCTGTTGCAATATCACCCATCTCATTTCTTATTCAGGTTGTTTGCTTCCTCTTATGCTTTTATTTTGTCAGTTTTACCAGTGGTTTGTCAATTTTGTTGATCCTTTCAAAAACCAACTCCTGGTCTGACTGATTCTTTCTATTGTTTTTCTGTTCTCTATTTCATTTATTTATGCTCTAGTCTTTATTATTTCCTTTCTTCTAATGAATTTGGGCTTATTTTGCTGCTCTCTTTCTATTTGTTCAAGTTATAGGGTTAAAGCTTTGATTTTGGCCCTTTCTTCTTTTTCGTTGTATGTATTTATTGTTATAAATTGACCTCTAAGCTGCTTTTGCTGTGTCCCAAAGATATGTTTTCATTCTCATCAGATTTTAGGAATTTTTTGATTCCATCTTTCATTTCTTCTATTACACAGTTGTATTTAAGTAAAGTTTTACTCAATTTCCATGTATTTGATTGTTTTCCTTGCTATTCCTGTTATTGATTTCTACTTTCATGGCATTGTGATTAGAGAAAATGTTTTGTATTATTTTGATGTTTTGGATTTTGTTAAGGCTTGCTTTGTGGTCTAAAATGTGGTCTATTCTGGAGAATGTTCCATGTGTGTTGGAAAAGAATGTATACTTTGCTGCTGTTGGGTGGAGTGTTCTGTATATGCCTATGAGGTCAAGTTGTTTGTGACATTTAGATTTTCTGTTTCTTTGTGGACCTGTCCATCACTGATAGTAGTGTGTTGAAGTCTCCTACTATTCTTGTGGAACTGTCTATTTCTCTCCTTTCAGTGTTGTTAGACTTTGTTTTATGTATTTTGGAGTCCTTTCATCGGATGCACATATATTTATATTATGGTTAATGTCCCCTGGTGGATTGACTCTTTAATCATTATATAGTTTCCTGCCTTATCTTTTATGATGGATTTTGCTTTAAAGTCTATTTTACAAGATTAATATTGCCACTCCTTTTCTTTTTTGGTTATTGTTTTCTTGATATGTTGTTTTCCATACTCTGATTTATAATATATTTATGTCTTTGTGTCTAAGGTGTGTCTCTTGTAGACTGCATATTGATGGGTCTTGTTTTTTTTATCCATTCTCCATTCTCTGTCTCTTTACTGGTACATTTAACCCATTTACATTCAGTATAATTATCGACAGGTATGAGTTTACTGCTGTCATTTTATTGTACTTTTTTGTGGTGTTAATTGTTTCTTTGTTCTGCTTAATTTTCTGTGCTGAGTTCTTTTGTTCGTGGATCTTTTCTTTTCTTCCATTTTTGTTTTTACCAAGTCTGTATATTTTTCTTCTTTTTTCTTTTGATGGGTAGGTTGGTTAAATTTCTCTGTGAATACCTTGAAATTTACTTTTATCTTTCTAAGTTTAAAACTGTCTTTTATTTCTTGATATCACCTTCTCTTCCTCTCCATATGAAAGTTCTATAACTACACTGTTTATTTCCTCTTTTTTATTTTGATGTTGTCATCATTTACATATTGACATCTCTGGTCGCCTATTTTCAGTCCTTTAGCGTTGGTTATTTTTGAGAATTTTAATCTGGGTTGGTGTTTGGGTGGTTTGTCCTGTGTCCAAATCTCAGATTGTTGGCTGATGTTGTTGGTTCTCTATACGAAGGACTCCTTTTAGTATTTATTGTAAGTTTGGCTTGGTGTTTACAAATTCCCTTAATTTCTGTTTATCTTGAATTGTCCTAATTTCCCCATCCTATTTGGGAGGCAATTTTGCTAGATATATAATTCTTGGCTGGTAATTTTTTTTCTTTCAAGGTTTTATATATGTCATACCATTGTTTTTTTGCCTGCATGGTTTCTACTGAGTAATCAGAACTTAGTCTTATTGGTTCCCCTTTGTAGGTAACTTTTTGTTTTTCCCTATCTGCTGCTCTCAGTATTCTTTCTTTGTCTTTGGTTTTTGGCAAGTTTGATTATGATATTTCTTGGTGACTTTATTTTGGGGTCTATCCTGTATGAGGTGTGTTGAGCTTCTTGGATGGATATTTTCTCATCTTTCAAGATGTTATGAAAATTTTCTGCCAGGATTTCTTCTACAATTGTGTGTTTTCCATCCCCCCTGCCCCTCCCTGTTCTGGAACTCTGATCATATGCAAGTTTTCCTCTTGAAAATGTCCCACGTAATTTTTAGGCTTTCTTCATTCTTATTTCTGGTTTTTCCTCAAATTGTTGTGAAGGGGTTTGTCTTCAATTTCTCTTATTCTTTTTTCCTTTGTTTCAATTCTGCTTCTATAATCTTCTATTGATTTGTCTGTTTCTGAGATTTTATTGTTAATCTTTTGAATTTCTAGTTGCTGTTTTTATATGGTTTCTAGTTGTTTATTTATTTTGTCGTTTTGTTCTAGTATTGTTTTCCTGAATTCTATTGATTTGTCTGTGCTTTCCTTGATTTTCTCTATTTTCCTTGGTGTTATCTATGTTTTCCTTTGTTTTGTCTGTGTTTTCATTGATTTCTTTCTTGAGCTCTTAAAGAGAGCACTGTGTATTAATCTTTTGAATTCTTAATCAGGCAGTTCCTTTGCCATTTCTTCCTCTAGGAGGTTTTATGGTTCTTTGTGTTGGTCACATGCTGGTTCCATCTTGTCCTGCTTCTTTATGTGATTTGATATTGTCTGTTGTCTCCAAGGCATCAAGAAGTTATTATAGGTATTTATTTATTTATTGTATTTGTCTGCAGCATCCTGAATTTTTGCTTTGTTTTGTTTTGATATACCCTAGTAGGCTGGGTGTGTGTATTACTCTGGTCACTAATCTGGCTTTTTTGAAGCTCTCACCTCCTATCTCCAGGTGGGTGTAGCAGCGACTAGGTGTGGGAGCACAGTCTCTTTTGGCTAGTCTTGTGGGGCTGCTGAGGATGTCGGTTGTGTTTCTGGTGAGGTGGTGTGTGTCTGGCTAGTCATTTAGCTACTGGATGTAGGGGACTTTCTCCCTGATTGCTGGGTTTGGTGTTGTGTGTGTGCTGTACCTATTGCCAGCTGGTTGGGGGCGAGGGTGCCCAGGTTGTCGATCACTAGGTAGGTTGTGTGGAAACTCTCATTGATGGTCCTGGGTGGGCAGGGCTTTACAGGGGTGTTCAGAGTGGGCACAAGCCTCTGGTTGCAGGGGGCACAATGTTGGGATGAGACAGCGGATGTTGCCTGTCCACAAGATCCCAGTTGGAGGGTGTGCCCCTGTCCATTAGAGTGCATCATAGGTCAGAGTGTGCAGCTGGTCCTTGGCCACCCTGTGCAGGTGGCTATAGAAAGTAACCAGCGCTGTTGATCTTCTGGATCCTGGTACAGGTGGCTGGCTCTGGCCATGAGTGCAGAGTCATTCCTACTTGGCTGCATGAGGGGATGGGGATTCAGCTGGGAATACTGCTTGCTTTGCCTCAATATGGCCATACTGTGCATGTTCAGGTAGCAGGGCAGCTGTGGGTGTGAGCAGAGCAAGAAGCACTCCTCTCTGGCTCTGGCTGTGAGTAAAGAGTCATTCCTGGTTTGCTGCATCAGGTGATGGGGGTTACAGCTGGGAATGCTGCTTACTTTGTCTCAATATGGCCACACCGTGCAGACTTGGCTAGCAGGGTGTACGTGTGGGTGACCAGAGGGGGCAGAAGGCTGTGCTGGACCACGGTCTCCCAGTGTGAGTGGTTGAGTAAAGGGACAAACACCTCTAAACCGTGAGCTCCTGGCTTAGAGGGCTGAGTGGTGTTGAAAGCTGCCAGACTGTGCTTGTGAGCAGGGAAGGGTAATGGGCAAGGAGGGTAAGGGTGACCCACAACCCATCTCCAGCACAGGTAGTTGGGGTGGCCTTGGTGATTGGGGTGCGTGCAACTGATTTTCGCAGAGCACAAAGCACTCCTGCCTGGCTCTGGCTTTGAGTGTAACATTTCTCCTGCTTGGCTGCACCAGGTGATGGAGTTTTCGGCTGGGAATGCTGCTTGCTTTGTCTCAATATGGCCGCACTGTGCAGGCTCAGCTAGTAGGGTGCTTGCGGAGGTGACCTGAGGGAGGAAAAGGTGGTGCAGGACCGTGGGCCCCCAGTGCGAGCGGCTGAGAAGTGGTGGGTGACTTCTGAACATGGGCCCCTGGCTTAGAGAGCAGAGAGTTGGTGACAGCTGTTGGACTGTACTCATGAGTGGGGAGAGGGGATGGGAGATGAAGTTGGGGCTGCCCCACAAGCCCGCATACATCCAGCACAGGGGGCTGGGGTAGCATAGTGAGTGGGGTGCTTGCACTTGACTTTCCCACAGCAGGAAGTAGCCCTGCCTGGCTCTGGCCATGAGTGCAGAGTCACTCCTGCTTGGGTGCACCAGGTGGTGGGGGTTTTGGCAGGGAATGCTGCTTTCTTTGTTTCAGTATGGCTGTGCTGTGCAGGCTTGAGTAGCAGGACTCTGGTGCAGGTGACTGGAGGGAGCAGAAGGCACTGTAGAACTGTGGGCTCCTATCACGACTGGCTGAGTGAATGGGTGAGCACCTCCCCACCATAGTCTCCTGGCTTAGGGGGCAGGGTAGTAGTGCGAGCCACAGGGCTGTAATTGAGAGCGGGGTGGGGAGATGGTCGAGGGGGTAGGAGTTCCCCACAGGCCTGTGTACCTCTGGCACAGGGAGCTGAGTGGGTGTTGTGAATAGGGTGTGTACGCTTAACTTTTGCAGGACAGAAAGCACTGCTGTCTTGCTCTGGACATGCATGCAGAGTCGCTTATGCTTGGCTGTACCGGATGGTGGGGGTTTCAGCTGGGAATGCTGCTTGCTTTGTCTCAATATGTTCACATTGTTCAGGTTTGGCTGGCAGGGTGCCAGAGATCTGAAATTCTCTGTATCTGCTGTTTTTTCATTGTCTCTCCTTCCCCTTAGTGCTCAGTCCATTTCTTCAGTCTTGTCGTTGATACTTAGGGTTCCTAAGTTTTCATCTATATCTAATTCACTTGTTTTTTTCAGGCCTTTGTTGTAAGAGGGACATTACGAAGCATCTGACTACTCCACCATCTTGGACCGCCTACTTCTCATTCTCTTAACAGTCTTTAATAGAGAAAATGTTTTTAATTTTAATGAAGTCAAATTTATCAATTTTTTCTTTTATGGATCATGCTTTTGGTGTCAGATTAAAAATTATTTTTCTAGCTCTAGATCTGGAAGATTTTCTATTTTTTTCTCTAAAAGTTTTGTAGTTTCATGTTATACATTTAATATCATGATCTATTTTGAGTTAAATTTTTCATAAGGTGTGAGACTTAATTAGAGGTTCATTTTTGTTTGCCTATACATATGCATTTTGTTTGACTATACATATGCCCTGGTAGTGTAGTGGTTAAAGTTCTGGTCTACTAAGGGAGCGGTATGAACCCACCAGCCACTCCGAGGGAGAAAGATGTGGCAGTCTTCTTCCATAAATATTACAGCCTAGGAAACCCTATGGGACAGTTTTACTGTGGCCTATAGGGTCACTATGAGTTCGAATCAACTTGATGGCAATGGGTTTTATGCAGTTACTCAAGCACCATTTTTGGAAAAGACTATCTTTTCTCCATTGAATTATCTTTGTACCTTTGTCAAACATCAGCTAAGCTTATTTGTGTGGATCTATTTCTGGATCCTCTGCTCTATTTTATTGATCTATATGTCTCTTTCTCAACCAATACCCAAAAGTTTTGATTACCTATATAGTAAGCCTTAGTATGGGGTAGAGCAATTCCCCTCACCATATTCTTTGTCAAGATTGTTTTAATTATTCTTGGACCTTTGCCTTTCCATATGCATTTTAGAATATGCTTGTCTGTCTACAAAAAACTTTGCTGAGATTTTCATAGTAATTGCAATAAACCTGTATATCAGTTTGGGAAGAATTGACATCTTTGCTACGTTGGGTCTTTCAAACCATGAACACAATATGTCTTCACATTTATTTAGATCTGTTTTGATTTCTTTCATCAGAGTTCTATAGTTTTGAGTATACAAGTCTTGTGCTTATATTTTTGTTTTTACATTTACACTCAAATATTTAATTTTTTGAGTGATGGTAAATGATGCCGTGTTTTTAATTTTAATGTCTATGTGTTTATTGCTAGTATATAGAAACACTACCGATTTTTTGTATGTTTACCTTATATCCTGAAAGTTTGCTGCTCCCATTTACCAGTTCTTGATGTTTGTAGATTTGCTGTGATTTTCCACATAGACCATCATGTCATCTGCAAATGGGGGCAGTTTTATTTCTTCTTTTCTGGTCTGTATGTTTTTTTTTCTCTTTTTTCCTGTTTTAAATCCTTTTTTTTTTTTTTTTTTTTTTTGCCCTGTTGTATTGACTAGAATTTCCAGCACTGTAACTAAGAGAGGTGAAAGCAGATGTTTATGTCTTGTTCCTGGTTGTAGTGGGAAAACATTCAATCTTTAACCATGAAGTATAATGTTAGCTGTAGGTTTTTTGTAGTTGTTCTTTTTCAAGTTGAGGAAGTACTCCTCTATTCTTTTTTTCTGAGAGTTTTTATCATGAATATTCATTGAATTTTGTCAAATACTTTTTCTGCATCATTTGATATGAACATGGGATATTTTTTCTTTAGCATGTTAATATGGTGAATTACATTGATTGATTTTTGAATATTGAACCAGCCTTGCATCCATGGAATAAACCCCACTTAGTTATGGTTTATATAATTATTTTTGCATATTGCTGAATTTTATTTGCTAATATATTATTAAGGATTTTTCATCTATATTCATGAGAGATATTGATCTGCAGTTTTCGTTTTTGTGCTGTTTTGTCTGGCTTTAGTGTCAGAGTAATACTAGCATCATAAAATCAATTGGGAAGTGTTCCATCCTCTTCTACTTTCTGGAAAAGTTTGTGCAGACTGGTGTTAATTCTTTAAATGTTTTGAAGAATTCTCCAGTGAAATCATCTGGACCTGGAGATTTTATTTTTGGGGAGTTATAAAATTAAAAATTCAATATTCTTAATAGTTAATAGGTCTATCCAAATGATATATTTTGTATAGAATGAGTTGTAGTAGTTTGTCTTTTTTTTTTTTTTTGAAGAGTTGGCCTATGTTGTCTAATTTATCAAATATATGTATAAAGAGTTTTTCATAGTATTCCCTTATTGGCCTTTTAATGTTTGCAGTGTCTGTAGTAATATCCCTTGATTCTTCGTGATATTGGTAATTTGTCTTCTCTTGTTCTTTATCAGTTTTGCTAGAGATTTGTCAATTTTTTTGATCTTTCTAAAGAATCTGCTCTTTGTTTATTGATTTTTCTACTGTTTTTCTGTTTTCAGTTTCATTGATTTCTGCTCTTACGTTTAGTATTTTCTTCCTTCTTCTTGTTTCAGTTTTATTTTGCTTTCTTTTTTTCCCCTAGGATTATGAAAGCTTATACTATTCATTTGAAACTTTTCCTTTTTTCTAATGGATGCATTTAGTACTATGCATTTTCCTCCTCAGCACTGCTTTAGTGTGTGTCTCACAATTATTTCATTTCATTTTTTAAAAAATTTTCCTTAAGAATTCTGTTTTGACCCATGGATTATTTAGAAGTATGTGTTAAGTTTCCATGTGTTTGGAAATTTTCTTATTATCTTTGTTATTGATTTCTAGTTTGATTCTATTGTAGTTCGAGAACACTCTCTAATTCCCTTATTGTGCTATGATTTCAATTCTTTTACATTTTTTTTGAGGCTTTATGGACTAGAATATTCTCTCTCTTAGTATATATTACATGGGTACTTGTAAAAAATGTGTATTATGGTATTGTTGGGTTGAGTGTTCTATAAATGTCTATCAGATCCTGTTGCTTGGTGGTGATGTTGAGTTCTTCTATATCCTTACTGATTTTCTCTCTAGTCATTCTATCAATTGTTGAGAGAGGGGTGTTGAAGTATTTAACTATAATTGTGGATGTGTTTAGTTTTCCTCTCAGTTTTATCAATTTTGCTTCACATATTTTGTAGCTCTGTAGTTTGATGCATACACATTTAGGATTGCTATGTCTTCCTTTTTATCATTGTATAATATCCCTCTGTATCTGGTAATTTTCATTGCACTGAAGTCTACTTTATTTGATATTGATATAGTTTTTTTTTTAAAATTAATGTTCACATGATATTTTTTCCCCTTTTACTTCTAACCTGCCTATATCTTTATATTTGAAGTTGCTACTAGACAATATATAGTTGAGTCATGTTTTTTTTTTCTTTTATTTTTAATTGTAATTCAGGTGAAGGCTTACAGAACAAATAGTTTCTCATGAAACAGTAGTACACATGTTGTTTTATGACATTGGTTAAC
>NW_004443991.1:8469068-8491571 GCF_000243295.1 Trichechus manatus latirostris
CCTTGCTCCCGAAGGGATGAGACCAGTGGAGTGTCTTAGATGGTCGCTCACAGGCTTTTAAGACCCCAGACACTACTCACCAAGGTAGAATGTAGAACATTGTCTTTATAAACTGTGTTATGCTGATTGAGCTAGATGTACCCCGAGACCATGGTCCCCACGGCCTTCCGCCCCCACAGCCCTCCGCCCAGCAATTCAGTCCCTGAGTCATGTTTTTAAATGTATTCTACCAATCTGTATTTCTAGACTGTTTACATTTACTGTATTTATTGATATGTTAGAGCTTAAGTTTGCCACTTTATTTTTCGTTTCTGGGTTGTTTTTTTTTCCCCTGTTTTTTATTTATCTATTTTCTTTTTCCTGCCTTTCTATTTGTTACCTGAATATATTTTAGAATTCCATTTTACTTGATCCATAATGTTTTTGAAAGTATCTCTTTGCAAAGAATTTTTACTGGTTGCTGTAGGCATTACATTATGTAGTCATAACTTATCACATTCTACTGGTGTTGTCATTTTGCCATTTTCAGTAAAATATAGAGTCTTACCTCCTTTTATATCCCTTTACCTTCCTTCATTTATAATGCAATTATTTTAAATAATTCCTCTATATACATTTCACCACCCATCTGTCAGTTTGTTATGCTGTGGTGGCCTATGTGTTGCTGTGATGCTGGAAGCTATACCACTGGTATTTCAAATACCAGCAGGGTCACCATGATTGACAGATTTCGGCAGAGCTTTCAGATAAAGACACACCTGGTGATAAACTTCCAAATATTAGCCAGTGAAAACTCTATGGACCACAACAGAACACCGTCTGACTCATTTGCTTTGTGTACATCATTGGGGGGATCGTTTGCTAGAGGAGGACATTATGTTTGGTGAAGTGTACGGTCAACAAGGGTGAGGGAGACTCTCAGTGAGATGGATTGGCACAATAGCTACAATGATGGACTTGAACATGCCAGGTGTCATGAAAATACCACAGGACTGGGCAATATTCCGTTCTGTTGTATATAAGGTCACCCTGAGTTGGAGTTGACTTGATGGCAGCCAGCTCTCTATATAATCTATCTATCTTTAGGACTACATTAGACAATGTTATAATTTTTTCCTCAGTCATCAAACGTAGTTTAGAAAACTCAAAGTAGGGGTAGCAGGTCAGTGTAAAAAGGAGACCCTCAATGAGATGGATTGACGCAGTGGCTGCAATAATGGGCTCATACATAACAATTGTGAGGATGGCACAGGATCAAACCAAGTTTTACTCTATTATACCTAAGGTCTCTATGAGTCAGAGCCAACTCGATAGCAACTAACAACAATCAGAGGAGGAAAGTATATTGTATTTACCCACATCTTGGCACTGTATTCTTTCTTTATTCCTAATGTTTCAAGGTTCTGTCTTTTATTGTTTCCATTCAGTTTACAAAACTTCCTTTAGTTGTTCTTTTAGTGTAGCTATGCTGGCAACAAATACCTTAGTTTTTCTTCATCTGAGAATGTCTTGATTTTCCCTTTATTCCTAAAAGATATTTTCCTGATTATTGGATTCTGAACTGACAGTTCTTTTCTTTCAGCTCATGAAAAATATTGTGCCACTTCCTTCTGGCCTCCATGGTTTCTAATGAGAAATCTATTGTCATCTGAATTTATTTTCTCTTTTAGATATGGCATTTTTCTCTGGCTGCTTTAAATATTTTCTATGTCATTGGTTTTCAGAAATTTGATTATGATATGAATTGGCATGGCTATCTTTGGAATTATCCTGTTTGTGCTCACTCAGCTTGTTGAATCTGTAGGTTTATGTCTCTTACCACATTTGAGATATTTTCAGTTGTTATTTCCTCAAGTACTTTTTCAGCCCCACCCTTTTCCTTCTCTCTTCTGGGACTCCAGCAACACAAATGTTAGATCTTTTCTTAAAGTTCCTGAAGTCACTGAAGCTCTGACCTTCTTTTTCTTGCTTTCTTTTAGTCTACTTTCATTGTGTTGTTTGCATTGATTAATTTTATTGTTCCATATTCCAATTCACTGATTCTCTTCTCTAGCCCCTCCATCCTCCTGCTGAGCCTTCTCACTGAGTATTTTATTTTGTTATTGTATTTGTTGGTTCCACAATTTCTATTTTGTTCTTTATATCTTCTATTTCTTGCTAAGATTGTCTATTTGTTGCTGATATTTTCTATTTTTTAATTTATTTCAAGTATGTTCATAATTTCCAATTAAAGCATTTTTATCATGGCTCCTTTAAAATCTTTGTCATTTGATAACTTGTACATTGCTGTTATCTAGTCTTTGACATATAATGATCACATTTTTTAAAACTCAGTTTTAAATATGTCTAGTTTTTGATATACTGAGTCGCTTCTGATTGAAATGTGGACTTTTTATTATAAGACTCTAGGTCTTATTTTTTTAAATAAATTATTTTATTTTAATTTTGTTGTTGAAAATATACACAGCAAAATATACACCAATTCAACAATTTCTGCATGTACAATTTCATGTCACTGATTACATTCTTCAAGTTGTGCAACCGTTCTCCACTTTAACATAAACTCACTGCCCCCTAAGCTTTTTTTTTCTAACCTTTCGAGTTGCTGTTGTCAATTTGATGACATTCTTCAGCCATTGAGGCCGGATGACTCTGGAAACTATTCCCATGAGATATCTTTAAACCTTAAGTGAAAAACACCCCCAAAGTCTTCTTTAAATCAGACAATAGTTTAGCTTAATTAGTAAAGAGTGTCTACCTTGATCATTGTGCTCTCTGAAAGAACTTTCTATATGGATCTTATTTTAACTTTCCATTTTAGCTGGATTTCTCTGACACTGCTGTGATAGAGGAAGTGGGGAGTGCCTCTTTACTGCTAGGTGGAGATAGAAGTCCAGATTCACCACTTGGTCTCTACTGACACCTGAGTTGGGGAGAATTTCAATATTGCTGGGTGAATATAGAAGTTTTAGCTCTCCACATATTATCTACTAACCTGCAGTGGGGGTTGCCTCATTACTGCTGATTGATGGTGAACATCCTAACTTTCCACTGAGCCTCTTCTGACACCCCAGGCTCCTTACCCAATGTGGTCTCCATTGCCACTGGAGGGGACAAGGTAACCTCACACCACTGTGGGAGCATGAAACTCCCAGCTTCCTACTTGGCCTTATCTGACACCACACTGGTCTAGGTGTGGCGGTGCCTCATTACAGCCTAGCACAGGTGGAAGTCTAGCACGGGTGAGGGTGGGGTCACAGTTCTCTCTGTGGTGCTTGGCTAGAGAAGAGCAGTTATTGTCTAAAAGTTTTCTGTCTTGCTAGGATGCCCCTTTAGTGGTCCTTTGGCTAAAGAGAGCAGACTTTTGTTGGACCTTTTTTTGTCTGCACCTGTTTGCATTTCTGGGTTGCCAGCTTCCTCATCTCTAGGTCTGGAATATATGAGGCCAAAACAAAACCCTGGGAATATACCACTGTGCCATTACTTGGATCCCAATGTCCCCAGCTGGTCTGTCTTCTTCTCTTTCTCCCTTGAGGGTCTTATTACGCTTGTTTTATATATAATACTTATGGTTTGTAATTTTACTTAGCAGGAGGAATAGGGGAAAGTATATCTACTCCATCTCCCCGGAAGCAGAAATCTCAGACTTTAAAAAATAAAACAAATCTTTACTGTTTTAGGACTTATATTTCCTCTAGTCAATCAGAACAAAATTTCATATTGTATTTCACTCTAGAAACAGAAATTCCCCCACTCCTTTCCATTTCCGGAGATTTAAAAATAAATCCCCTAGCCTATTTTCCATTATTCAAACTGATATTTCCTTACTCTGACTTTAATAAACGCTTTCATCAAGTGGCAGTTGATCAGATGGTTAGTGTGACCCGATAGGGTGACACAGAACCTCTTTTCATGCTGACAGAATATTCAAAGCCTTTACTCTTTCCACCAGTAAAGCTGCTTTGTAAATTTCAGATTCTTTTAAAATTGTGTTCTTTGCAACTGCATGTATTATTCATCTGACTGAGGTATGCTACAATGTCAAGGGGGAAAATCGCAAGAAATCTGTCTCTGAGCTTCCCTTTGATGCTGTGAGAATATTCAGAATGAATGGACTGGAAGAATGATTTTATTTTTCCTTTACGTTCTGGTTAAACTGACAATATCTGCCACATGTTTTATATCACCATATGACATGTCACCCAGGAAGATGACCCCAAGAGCTTGAGTCACCCAAGAAAAGAGAAATGAGTTGTGTGATCCAAGTATCACTGAGAAGTTACCGACACTGACAAACAGCCACACACATTTCTTTAGCTCTACATATGGTGCTCTCAGAATGGGTTACCAGCAACTTATTTCATAAAGTAGCAATAACAGCAGCAGCCAAGAGATGGGAAATATGTTCTTCTCAGTACACAATTTACAAGGCCAGGTCTTCTATGAGATAGAATCATACAAAGACTAGACTGGATAGGACTTTAAAGGTCACTGCATCATCACACCTCCTCCCTCTTGCCATTTTACAGGTGAGGAAACCAGAAAGCTTCAGTGACTTGCTCTAGCTAACTAATGACAAAACTAAGACACCTGACTTCCATCCAATACTCTTATATACACTGTATAGTCCACCAACAGTGACTTCAAAATGCTGACCGATTATTTTGAATTAGGGCAAACAGTTATCAGACTCACTCAGGACTGCAATCTATGTGAGTTTTGCAAACTGATTCCCATAAGAGTTGAGGTTTTGATGACTAGGCTATTTAAAAACACTAAGGAAACAGGCTGCGATTCATTTAGTGGGTAGCATTCTTTGCCTTGTGACAGTCTATCCCCAAGTCTTCTTTATGGTCAGCTGAAAAGTGAGCCAAACCTGGGCTCCTCTGAGGTCTCCACAAATCACAGAGTACTGAATAAATTTAACTTGTCTTCCAAAGTGGGTCCTGGTTGGGCAATAGTTCTAGGACTCCTTTTTGATTCCATTTTGGAGAATGACCTCTAACTGACCTATAATCTCCTGAAAATTTAAATTGGATGTGGTTTCCAATTTCCTTTGCTCTCCTAAATTAGGTAGCTTTGCTGCCCAACTGCTTAAAAAACTGTAGATTCTGTACAGTGTTTTCAAGATATTAGTAGTTCATAAAATAGCTGCTTTTATGTTTAAATATAACGTACATACGTATGAAAATTTCAGTATGAGTTTGTACAACCTATACATGTTTTATGAAATATATTGGGTGTTAAAAGCCATTTTAGATTTATGTTTCTCTTATCATTTGCTGTGAGAAAAAAAGAGGAATGTGAAAAAATGTCACGTGAAAGCAAGAGATTAAATATTTTTCTAACAAACATATTTTTTCTGAACCTCATATCAGGGCACATAGTAAGGAAATATAATATGTGAAACTTGGACTCCTCAAAGGTCCAGTTCTTATGATTGTCATAAACTTGGGAAAACTAAGGTCTCATATAAAACAGGATTCATCAAGTCCTCAATATCCTTAGTTGTGGGAATGATCAGAATACTTCTCTTGATTATTACTTTAAGTACTTTTTGAATCTTTTATGTCTATTTGATCTTATTTTTCTCAAATATCTGACAATCTTTCAATTTTAATAGCACATAAAAGCAGTAAACACATATTAGTTGCATAAATGAGAAAGGGAGGAGTTTGTTTAGTAGATAATAAAGGGTCACTGAAGGATTTTATATAAGGGTATCGGGAGACATTTCTCCATGGGTGTTTTTCATTTCCGCACATTTTTTGAGCAAAGGCATTGATATAGCTTTTGTTCCTAATTATCTTTTCAAGGATGGTTGAATGGCAAACAATCTTGAAAGACAGAGAGAATGTCTCCCTCCAGGGTAAAAAGAAGATACAGTAAAAAAATAATAAAGGATAATGCCCAGAATAATAATGATAATGTCTTCTTCAAGGACAAAAGTTGGGCAGGTTTACTAACAGACCCTTTAAAAGATTGTTTGAGGTCCCTCAGATGTGACTCTAACTCACTTTGTACACAGTATCCATCTGGGCCATTCTGCATTGCCCCACAGGAGTTGAGGGGCAAAGGAACTGATAAGAACACGTAGTAAGTGTAATAAAGTCCTTGTCTTTACCCAGGAGTCTTGTGTTGTCTGCTAGCATCATGCAACTGTGGCAAACTAATTTATTAGAATGAAATCAGGGTATAATCTCAGACTATTCATAGTTCTCACCCAAGGGTGGCATTATCAGTGTTCAAACACAACATTCCCTATCCTTTAGCTATGTCACCTACCTTAGTGACCCAAACTGAGTGGGTTGATAAGGAATCCCAAGGAACACCATGACTAGCCAAAGAAATAGGATTAAAAATTACCTAGATGGTGTACCTCCTAGTCAATTTTGGAAGTATGTTTTAACTGAAGACACAGACCCACACTTCATATTCTTTTCAAACTAGTATATAAATGTTGACATGCCACCGCTGGTGATCTTACAAGGTAATGCGAGGGAGAGTCTTCAGCTAATTGCTGCCATGGGTACACCAATTATACCCTCTGCTTTCCTAAACTCTGGGTGTCCTTTCAGTGATTTAGAGCACCCATTGACACTTCCTGTTCAGAACCATAATTTTATGTTGCCATTATGGCTCTTCTGCCCTGAATGCTACAACTTTTCTGAATAGAGTTAGTAAGAGATATTGAAACAGTAAACTACAAGTTAAAGCACTTAACCAAAATTTAAGAAAACTGAGCCCTGCCTTGTCTTCCCTGGTATTAGGAGATGTAGGCAAGTACTTCTTTGATCCAAAAAACAATGGAGATTTGAATGTAAGGGTAAATGCAGATGCAGAACAGTTGACTATAGATACATAATGGAAATGAATAAACTACTTGGTGACTCAGTGGCCACTAGTCACATGTGTCTATTAAACCCTTGAAATGTGGCTACTCTGAATTATAATATGCTGTAAGTATAAAATACACAACTGGACTTTGAAAACTCAGTACAAAAGAAAATGTAAATACTCATGAATAATTTTTTATATTGATTACATGTTAAAACAATAATATTTTAGATATGTTGAGTTACATGAAATACAATATTACATTTAATTTTTTTTTGTTTCTTTATATTTTTTTAATGTGTCTACAGAAAATTTAAAATTACATGTGTGGCTTGCATTCTGGTTCCATCGGAAATCGCTGTGCTAGACTATTCCTTGTCATTTACACACTCATCATGAACTGAGTGGGCCCATAAGGAATCTGAAGGGCTGACCTAATAGTTATAAACTAAATGGTGTTAACCGGTATGCAACTGATGAAAGAATTAAATAACTTGAAGGCTTTCAGCTAAACTGCAAGTTTCTTGAGGGCAAAGCCCATGTATTATAGACTGTCATAATCTTTCCTTTTCCCCAGTGACAAGCTTAAATCTGTCACTTACCTTAATACTTCTTGCCAGATGAATTAATAATGAAGAAGTCCAGGAAAAAGAAAACCTGCAAGCATAATGATTTGGTGTAGGAGATTGTACATATTAATTCTGACCAGGAGGCCCATATATTGTATCACTTCTCCTAGCAGTAAGTTATATTCTTTTTGTTTAGAAATATAGCCTTACAGTGCAATTTAACTTCCAATGCATCTGCCTGCCTCTCTAGAGATCTGGGCTTAAAATGCTTGTTTTTCTTAAGCTTATCTCCTTCTTTTAGAAAACACAGAGCAGTCACGGGGGTTAATTGAAGTGGGAATCACTGTGCACAGATGAGTGAGTTAGTAGATACACAGGCCACAGAGTGTTCACATTTTCTTAAGGTTCAATATTTTTTTAATTTTTTTAGTGCAGAGACATAGGACGTTCTCACAGAAAAGGCAAAGCCAGCAGAATCTCAATTATGACTTTCTACTCTCTCCATATGTGATTTCATCTGCTGATAAGGAACGCCCCCAAAATGTAAGGTCCGTGGCCATTAGCACACATACATGTCTCAGCAGAAACTAATGACTGACATATGAAAGACAGACAAGCATAAAGGGACCAGTGGTGACATACCAAGTATACTTTATGTGTTCCTTATTAGGTATAATTAATATCAATGCTGGTAGTTTAAGAATGATTGACACATATCACTTATATAATAAATAATAATATTGTGTATGTGTTTTGTGCTTCTAATAAAGGCCTTGGAGGGGAGATGGTGTCTCTGTTTTATAGATTAAAATAAAACTTATTTTGAGCGGAATTAAGTCACTTGCCCAGGGATGAAATACTGGCCTGTGGAAGAGCCAGGATTTGAACCTAAGTCTAGTTTAGTTCGAAAGCTCATGCTCTCCAATGTAACAATGACATTATTAATCATCATAATGATAATGATAAAGGAAAAACACAGTGTGGGAAGCATTAACCTTACAACTCCCCTCTGTCATTCTTGCCTTCTTCCCTCTCCCTCTTTTCTTTTTCCCCTGTTCCCTCTCCTCCATTCCTCCTGACCTTTGCTCTTTCTTACCCTCGCTTCCCCTCCTCCTCTCCCTAATCACTCTCCTTTCTATTCTTAGTTCCATTGGTTTTTTCTCGTCTCTTTTTCCAGCTTTTACTACCTAAGCTGCAGTTCTGCCAGTGCCCTCTGGGAACCTTGCTGTGTTACAACAGTGTGGATGCTAAGAGAAACGCACATAGCAATTGTAATAACTGAAGAGGCAAATATAACTCAAACGTTCCTCAGACTTAAAGATCATTCTGCCACCAAATACGACTGAAACATTCCACTAGTTTAGAATCCTAGAATGTTATAGCTGGGAGGGAACTTGGTGCTTCTTTAACCCGATAGGCTGATAGTTACATTATACACAAGAGGGAATGCCAACCCAAGGAAGCTGAGAGACCGGCCAAGGAGACCCAGCTGGTTAGTGGGGAAGCCAGAACCAGGATCTTAGAATTCTTATTTTAGTTTCTAGAAAGATTCATGGAAAATTAAATAGGAATGTGAAAAATGCAAACCCATTGATTAGCACTGAGTGAGGTATAAAAATTGAAGTTCATCTCCTCGTTACATAAAGATGTTGAGAAGATAAATGAGATAATGCATGTAATAGTGTTCAGAGCTCTTAGGGAGAGAGGCTGGATTTAAATGTGAGGCAAGACTCATTGCCTGACTATTAAAGAACGACCTTTCAGAGCCCTAAGCCAACCCCAAAGAATGGAATTGTTGGACTATAGACCCTTCTATGCTGCTGAACCCAAATGATAAGAAAACCTCTCTTTATATATAATAAATGCGTATTGAATGGATGCCAAGTAGATGTCTGTTTTACCATTGTTTCTGCTCAATAAAAAAGCTTTTTCTAGGTAAAGCTATCAGGTAGTCCCTGAATTCCTGCAGACACAGTAGATAGATTCCAGTTTTTCTCTTCCTCTGATTCCCCAGCTGACCCTAAAAGAAAGTTTATTGCTGTGATCTAATCTGACTCACACTGAGGTCTCAACTTTTTAATCCAATGTGTACTTTAGATAAGGGAGGTATCTAATTTTAGAGAAAAGATGCTAGGTCTGAGAGGCAAAAATGTGGCTGTTTCACCTGGTTGTGACTCTAACTAGCTAAGTGATTTATACAAAATGTCAATCATTTGCTTCTCAGTTTTCTCATATACAATACAATGCAGAATATTGTCACCTGTCTTGAAAGGTGAATATCACCCGAGGTAATGTGCATTTAGTAGTTTTCTCAGGGGCTGGCACATAGGCTTCAAAAAATATTGCTATTATTATTGTTTTTGTTTGGGTAAAACCTCATCTTAAGGTATTATTAGACTATCAATACTTCTGCCTTTAAAAAAGAATAGCTTCAGAAAATTATGTTTATCATTCAACAGACCAAAGCTCTGTAAACTGGAATTGTGTTTCAAAAGAGCAGATTGATGCTGCGTGCACCCCTAAACCAATGGGAGCAACATGTTTTACAGACTGGATGCTTGGCACAGAGACAATTCTGAAATAAAATGCCAATGTTTTTCTTCCTTTCCTTCTTTTTTTTCAGTTTTTAAAGAGAATTGCAACCTTGGTTATTTATTTTCTTCCATGGGAAGAAAAAAAAAAAAAAAAAGAGCACATCTGTTTGCAATAGTGGATCAAAAAGTCTAAAAATAAATACACTTTAAAGAAATGAAACAACTTTGTTGGCACTCTAAATACAATCGACACAGGGAAAATGTTTTTTCTAGAAATGTTTGGCTTCTTTAAAAAAAAAAGAAAAAGGCAAATAATGTAGAATTATATAGTTCTTGTTAAGTGGTTCACCACATAAAAATGTGTTATTTTTACTCATCTGGTAAATAGTTTTAACCGTGACATAATGTCTTAACATTTACATTTCAATTCTGACTAAACCCTGCATTTGTTATTTTCTCTAAGAAAAGATGGATGAGCTATGAAAATGATTTCTTTCCTCGCAGAATCTGGAATTCGAAAGTAAAAGCCAAAGTATTAATTTTAGGAAATTCAGTTGTCTACTCTGATGAAAATTGTTTTATGCAGGAACACATTTTGGATTTGTCTTCATCTTTTTTTCACTTCATATAAAAAATAAAATCATTCATTGTAAAATAGGCTTAGAAATGTCACTATGAGTATTTGACAGAGAGGGAAAAATCATGACAAATGGCTTACATGACTGTCTCCTCTTGGGAAGGCCAGATAAACTAAAGCTGTGGAGGGGGATGTGGCAGGGGAGAGATTAGGGCTGACAAGTAAAAGGGAGCTGAGAGGAACTGGAATAGAAAACAGATGGAGTAGATAAAGATGGAAGGTCTGCTGGGGTAGCCTGAAAGATAAACATTGGTTGATCAGAAGCAGTTAAGCCGGAAAATCCTTTAAAATGGGCTGCTGAAAGGAATTTGTCTAAAAAGAAGGAACCTAGAAGAGAGATATATGGGTTGAGGAGGATTTCTACAGTTAAGAGTACAGGTTTGCTAATCAATCCACCTTATAAAAGAAGAACACGCAGAAGAAAAATAGCAAAATGCCTGGCCTTGGTGAACCCAGGAATTAAAATAGACTATTCCAGGTCAAAGGTAGAAGCAAGGATGTATCTTAAAGGTTAAACTGGAAGTTTAATATGTTAATTGCTAACCAATTGAATACTTGAGGATAGTTTGGGCCTGAGATTTCTAACTGGTTTATGTAAATAGTACTTGCACTGAAAATGGTGTTTTTAGTAAAGCAGTATACAAGGTGATATGCCAAGAAGATAAGTAAGGATATTGAGCCCTTGAGTGGTAGACCTAGCTAAATTAGACCTTATACCTTCATTTTACCTGATTAGATAAGCACATTGTATACAAACCGCATTGCATATGTAAGTATGCCTAAGTGGCTGCAAATGTAAGTCCCTTGTTTATAAAGGGCACATTAGGTAGTCCCTGAGGAAATCTTATAAATGACTCTTGGCATTGCCTGATATTCCAAGCATTTCTTTCTTCTCCCTGAGTCAAAATTTACTGGTGTTCTATTCCCTTGAGCTTGTAATATGATAAACAAGACATTTAAAAATGCTGTTTGGAGTGGGTCAGAGTCTTTTGGAGATTATGAAGCGCTCTCTAATGGTTGGACATCCTGAAATGGCCTTTAAAATACATTTTTTTTTGATAATTTCTTTAGCTTTTAATATTATGATTCAGACATCAAAAATGTCATTTCAAATAATCACTCAGAAAGTATTCCATATTTGCCATCTCTACTCTCACATGAGGTTACCATGAGTTGGAATCAACTCAAGGGCAACTGGTTTTGATAGTTGCAGTCTATCCCATTTGAATGTTCTGTCTCACTCTATCAAAATTGCCTTTGAATGTCACCTGGGCTTCCAATTCTCTTTCTTTGTCTTACTTGTCAACTCATTAGCATTTGCCACAACTGACATTTAAAAAATATCTTCCTTTTGTTTCTGGGAATCAGTCTCCATTTTTCTTCGACCTCTTTGGTTCCTTCTTCTCAATATCCTTGCAGGATGTCTTCCTTGTACATCTGATTAATAAACATTGAATTTTTCAGGATTCTATTAACATCTTTCTCATCTCTCCCTATGCTTTCCTCCCAGATGATCACAGCCACTGCCATGGCTTCATTTATGACTGCAAATTTACATCTTCAACCCAGACCTCTTCTCTGACTCGTGAACATATCAACTATCAACATATTTACTCTAACTGAATAATTATAAAGATGTTCTCATTGGAGCCCTGGTTGCCCAGTGGTTAAAGTGCTTGGCTCCTAACCAAAAGGTTGGCAGTTCAAACCCACCAGCCACTCCTCTGGAGAAAGATATGGCAGCATTTTCACTTTTGATTCTCATCTCACTAAATGGCACCAGTAGTTATCCATCTGGAGCCCTGGTGGCACAGTGGTTAAGAGCTACGGAAACCTACAACTGCTAACTATGAGTCAGAACTGACCCGATGGCAACAGGTTTGGTTTTGGTTTTGGTTTTTTTCATCCACTTGCTCATGCCCGAAACCTGGGTGTCATCCCTGTGACCACTTTCTTCTCCACATACCAAATTCTGTTAAGAATCTTCCGAAATAGATCCTCAATCTATCCTGCGGCTTCCCTAACTAAAGTTTCAGACATTCTAGTTTCCTTCAAGAGTCTCCTAAATGGTGTCTTTATCTACTTTCTTTGCTGCTTCTAGTCTCTTTTCCAAATAGTTTTTGGAATAATTTTAAAGAAAGACAAATCTAATCTTGTCACTCTGGTGCTTAAAACTCTTTTATAGCTCCCCATGACTCTTGCATTAAAGTTCTGCTGGATTTAGGATAAAATCAGCAATCCTTAGTCTGGTCCTAACACCCTGCATGACCTATTCCTTGACTACTTCTCAAGCTCCATATTTTTTAAAAATCTCCCAATTGCTCACTATTGTTCAACCCAATATGACGAATTATTATTTTTGTTAACCTCTCCATGTTCTTTGTATCAGGAAAATGACTTTCATTTAACCTATATTTCTATCTATTTGCCCTTGACTTGATGAATTCCTTCTCATTCTTTAGGCTTAATTTTAAGTAAAACCTCCTCAGGGAAAATTCCCAGTCCACCCACATCAATTTAAGGCTACTGTGTTTTATCTTTTCAGTATATCTAGTAAGTCTTTAACTCCACTGCTTTTGTAACTATTATATTGAAATAATATAATAATTTGATTTCTGTCTACCTCACTGTAATCTGTACCAAGAGTTTGATCTGGGTCTTTCTTCGGCACTATTATATCTCCAGTATTGCATCTTCACTATATCATCACTGTTATATTTTCACTACTATATCTAATATTGTGCTTTTTTTTGCAGAAGGCCTCAATAAATAGTTTTTGAATGAATAGATGAATGTTTAAGTGAATAAATGAATGAGTAAAATTATCCTCATGTTTCCTGAAGAATGATAGGCGAATAGTTTCAAAACATATATATTTTTTAAAATTTATTATTGAGTGTGAATAACCAATGTTATGAAATCTCATATATTGTTTTTTTGATTATTTGTAAGGTCAAAAATCTGTCTTTGAGGATCAACTAAATTAGTGCTTTCCTACACTGTAAACAATAGACCAGCCTAGCCCTTTGGGAAAGCAATTTGGTAATAGGTATTAAGAAGTGTACGAATGATCATTATCTCTAACTCAATATCCTTATGTATAAGCATGCTTATAAGCATGAAGTTCACAGGAGAATTTCATTTCCTAAAATCAAAATCTGGAAATAACCCAAATGTTCAAAATTGGAGAACTTTTGTGACCTCTTTATTCAATGGAATAAAATTAAAAACAAATACTTTAAATACACACATACAGGCACTATGATTACAACTTTACAAAACATGCATATGAGAAAAGTACATGAATATATTCACAAAGAATTATAGTGGTATAGAAGAAGTTATGAGAAACTATTTCTCTTTATTTGCCAAACTGCAATATTATTTTACTTCCCTGACTGATATTTTTCTAATTCTGTTTACGTTTTTACCTTGCAGTTGACTATGACATGTCTTCAGATTTAACTTTTTCAAACTTCGTAAGTCATATAGCAGAAAGGGAAGTTGTATTAGTTTGTCTCTATTCTAACTCCCATCATCTACCACGATTCACTGATACCACAGGGTAGTTTGCCTGAGAGTGCAGTGAATATTCTCATGGAAACATGAAGAGAAGCATACAAAAAGGGATGTTTGTGCACCATAAGTGATGAGAATGGTAAACAGAAAGCAAACAAAAAACCAGTCAGACAGGAAATTATATTTTAGACATAGTAGGAATCTTGGCTAAGATTGTAGAAGATTTTCTAAAGAATTTTGAGTATGCTTTACTTTTTCCCTTTTTCTTAATATCAACGCTTTTCAGGATATTTTCTGAAAAATCAACAATTTGTTGAGACTGTACAGTGGGAGGGATTAGAGCTGACATAATAAGGGCACATGGCATAGAACTGCCCAGGTCTTTTATGTTTTAGTCTAAGTGGGAATTATTTTCCTCCAGAATCAGGGATGCTAACGTTGTCTTTTAACAAAAGAATTAAAGCAATTTCTGAGATTATCCAAACACATAAAGTTATACAAGAACCAGGAAAAAAAAAAAAAAACATTTAAAAGTTCAGGGATGATAAAGGTCTTTCATTTGTTTCTTAGACTTTGATGACTCAGAAAGAATTTTGTATGAAAAAAAATTAAAGGTCATGTTTAACATACAGAGATAAATGAGGTAATTCTTCCCTCTGAGGGTACTTTTTAACTAACATTTGAACTAAAACTTCTTGCTTAAAATTTTCTATTAAATTATGATGGCAATTTGGCATAAAGGAGAGACTGATAACTATTTTGGATTTGTTTTTGATGGCTTTCTTTAAAATTGTCAAGATTTCCAGGAAATGTCAGGCCTTTGTCCTTCTTGTTTGTCAGTCTGTCCCAGGGTAGATTTTTCCTTTGTTAGCTATCCATCTGCTTAAAACATTAAGAAAATTATTCACAGCTTCTTGGAAAGTTTTTTTCTTTCCTTTCTCATGAAATACAACAGGAATTCTCAGGAAGTTCCTTCTGCAGCCAGATCTGTCCTATTCGGGGCACATTTTCTTCTGTGGTCAGCATAAGACTGGACCCACAGCCGTTGAGTCGATTCTGACTCCTAGCAACCCTACAGGGAAGGATAGAATTGCCCCATAGAGTTTCTAAGGCTGTAAATCATATGGCAGCAGACTATGACATCCTTCTGCAATGGAGCGGCTGGTGGGTTCAAACTGCCAAACTTGTGGTTAGCAGAATGCTTTAACCACTGCACCACCAGGGCTTCTTGTGGTGAGCATACTGTCTGGAGAAGACATTCTGCCTAATTTCTTTAACACAAGTTTATATTTCAGTCCAGTACCTGCTACTAAGCCAAGAAGCATAACTTTTTACATATTTAGTGTATGTAAGGGAACAGCAATATGGTGTGTATGAGAGAGACTTTTACAGAATACATCCTTTTGGATTTATAGCAACATATTTTCTTATACTGCTGTTTCAGCAGACTCACCTAGTGCAAGGCCTGCAAGGCATTACAACAATTCCATACTAGATAACAGCCCCCTGAGCATATAAAACCGGTTGCCTTCGAGTTCATTCCGACTCAGAGCGACCCTGTAGGACAGAGTAGAACTGCCCCAGAGGGTTTCCAAGGAGTGGCTGGTGGATTTGAACTGCTGACCTTTTGGATAGCAGCCAAGCCCTTAACCCCTGAGCCACCAGGTCTCCCCTGAGCAGATAGGCCCCTTATTTAGATTCCTAAGGAAACTTGGTGGCACAGTGGTTAAAGTGCTCGGCTGTTAACTGAAAAGTCAGTGGTTAAAACCCACCCGCTGCTCTGCAAGAGAAAGATGTGGCAGCCTGTTTCCATAAAGATTTCAGCCTTGGAAACCCTATGGGGCAGTTCTACTCTGTCCCATAGGATCGCTATGTATCAGAATCAAGTCAATGTCAATGGTGTTTTTTAAATTTAGACTCCTAAGACAAACAATGAGGTTTTATAAAACTCCAGCGATAACTTTTTTCTCAAACAAAGGCAAACTGATTCTTCACATTGAGAGAGTCTATGACTATCAACAGCAGTGAAAATCCTGGATTTAGATTAGAAATTGGATTATAAACTGCCTCCAGGCAGGTAGAAAGCAGCTTGAATCAGTCAGGCCAGAAGCGTCTATCCCAGAGGACTAACGGCTGAACAAGTGAGGAAAGGAAGTTCATTTCCCAGGCTGGCTCCTTCCATGTCATATGAACTTCAATATATATATTTCATTAGCCAATTGTCTAGGGAACAAAGAGCAATACCACGAGGATTTACCAAAACTGAGCTCAAGAACAAACGTTTGTTTGTCAGCATTGGGTATCATTGGAAGAGGCTGCGTAGGCCCAGCTCACTATTATTTACTCCCCATTGCTAACCGCCACATTGTCTCATGATCTTGTCTTTCCCTCCAGTTCCAGTCTCTACAAAAGGTTTAAGATTAACTGATGTTCCTCCTTGGAGGGTGGAAAACAAGTGATAATGATCTAGGAATGACAAACCGAACAAAGCACCCATCTTGGGACAAGAAAACCAGGATGTCGCCAGAGAACCCCCAAGAAAAGATTAACTCATCTGGGACGTGACCACCTCAAGGGAGAATTAACACAAACTTCTAAGCCCCATAATCCTGTCCCTATAAAAGCCTTCAGCCAATCTCCAGTGGGGGAAATGTGTTTTTTGGAGGAATCTATTCCCTTCTGTTTCCTATATATCAATATATAATGAAACTCTTGCTGCTCACCTCACCCTTGTCTCAGAATTGCCTATTGCGGCAGGCAACTCCAATCCGCATTACTGAGGTAACATCATAAGCATCAATTCTTAAAAAAAAAAGTCTAAAAATATCTTCTATGAGAAACTGGTATTTGTGAATTCAAATGATAAATTTATGACTACTTTTTAAACATAAAATTTTTTTTAAGCATTACTAAAATTTGTCTTCAAAATGGACATATTTCATATCTTTTTTAGAGAAAATTTGTGAGTTTTCAGAGTTTTCCTGGTATATTGTCAGAACTCTAATAAAAACACAAGTGTTCCAGATGTTCCAATGTTTACTGAAAAATTTTGAGTAAAAAAAAAGACTAGAGAGAAGAAAAGAGCAATAAAGGCAATTGGTATTTGTATAAAATATTAGTTTCATCTGCCCAAGGCTTCAAAGATTTCAGTATCCTGTGTGTGCATGTATATGAACATTTTGAAAACAAAATTTAAGAATATTCCTGAATTATGTCTTAATAATGGTCATGTCTCTTTGTAAATGCCAAATTACAGCTTTCTCTGAGGAAAACCAATAAATATATTTTCCATTCACACACACACACAAAAAAAAACAAAAACAAAAACAATACCCAAAAAACATTAGCTTTGCTTTTTCTATTGCCCCTTACACACGTTGTAAATTTTTTGGGTATGATGTTTGTCATTCTCAGTGTCACATCCAGTCTTCACAAGACCTCTGAAGCTGGAAGGAACAGAATAAGCAGTTTAGTGTAATTTTTGTTTAGTTTTTCTTTCCCAGTCTATTTCCCCACATTTTTCTTTAGAATACATATTTGTAGTAGGAGATAGATGAACTCTAAACCACTCTGGTAGTACGTGTTAATCACTTGCTAATCACACAATTAAAATGAGTTGTTGAGAAACTCTGTTGAAATGAGTTCTTAGAATTTAGAAAAATAAATCTTTCACTTCCCTCCCAGTAGCTAGCTCGCACTCTTAAATATACAGACTTCTTTTCCATCCTTTTCTTCTCAACATTTTCCAGCACTAGACAATGAGACACTGGGAAGGAATGTTAGTCTGTGATTTCAACAAGCTGACCCACTGAGGTTAAAATTCCTTCAAACACAATTCGAAGGAAAACAGAGCTGTCAATTTTTATCTAATACTCATATTCTGTCATCAAGTAGCTGTGATCTTGGACAAGTTACTTACATTTTTCTGGTAGGTAGTTTTCTCCTTCCAAGTTCGGTGTTGGATTTCCTCAGTTGTTTCAAGCCTTTATATTTTAAGCTGAGGAAGGACAATATGTAAAATTGATAAAATGAGGACTTCATGATTGTTGGGAAACATAGAACCCAGTTTACTTTTTCCTTCATGTCTCCTCACAATTCTGGCGGCCTGTGAGGGACTTGTTTGGATCATGGTTTAAAAAGCATTGAGCCAGATATTCTCCAAGGCACCTGTTGTTGTTGTTAGCTGCCATGGAGCAGCCCCACTCATGACAACCCCATGTATTTCAGAGTAGAACTGCTCTGTAGGGTTTCCTTGGCTATAATCTTTACAGAAGCAGTTCACCAGGGCTTTCTTCCACGGAGTCGCTGGGTAGACTCTAACCACCACCCCAGCCTCTTCCAAGGCACTCATGACCTCTAAAATTCTGTTGATATACTTGCTGTTCTGGAAGAATTTAAGAATTTAGAATTTGAACTCAAAGGGACTTTAATCCTTATTTATTTCAATATCCTCATTTTGAAGATATTAAAACTAAGAATCAATCTTATTAAGTTCCTAGAAGGTGTCTCCCTTCTAAGCATTACCAAAATACATTGCTGTCAGATTAGCCAGAATTGATTCCTCAGAATACCTGCACTGATAGGAAGAAAGGATAGATGTCACCTGCTCCCATACCTGCATACACTGTCCAAATGTGGTTCTTCCCTGGGCTTTTGGGTTAGGACTATGCTGAGGCAGAGAATATAGGGGCAAATACAAGACAGCTGATCAGGCCCACAGGGGATCCTGATCTGAAAATTGAAGAAAGTAGACCCCATCTTGCTGCTCTTCTGAGGTTTTTGATCTGTTTAGGGGTGAGACGCTAGGTCTCCAGATTGAACGGGGACCCAGAACTGTCCAGTAAGTTCGTTTTGAGATGCTCTATTATCCAAGTCATACTTTATACACATTTGGGCCCTTGCTTAACAAAGGTCATTACTGAAATCATTGAGATTATAACAGCAGGGCTTTTATTCCAGAATATTCTATATGTATAAAAGGTACATTTCCCTTTAAGATATTCTGTCATCAAGTAGCTGTGATCTTGGACAAGTTACTTACATTTTTCTGGTACTTTGTTTTCTCCTTCCAGGTTTGGTGTTGGCACTATTTTTGTGGGAAGACCAAAGTCTGAGTCTTTACAGACAAGAAATAGCTGTGAGAACCTCTACTCTGAGGTGTTAAAGCAAGGGGGAAAAAAACAGTTACAACTGGTCAGCTTTCCTAGAACCTTGTTAGGTATTTGAAATAGTTTTGCAAGCCACACACCACTTGTAAACTATGTATGTGTGAGATGCCTTAAACCGGAAGCTGAAAAACCGAATTTCTAATCTCACTTTCAAACTAGACATTTGTGTGGCCCTGGGTTAATCAATTAAGCTCTTTGTCAGTTTTTTAATACATAAAATCAGTATGATAGAACTTGCTATCTACTAGCCTTAAAGGAATTCTGTGAAAATAAAAACACATAGAAATTTTAAACAGATTTTAACCATAGCCTAAGATATTACTCTGGAGAAATCATATGTGTAAAAAATTTCATGATTACTGGCAAAAATAGTGAACTTCACCTGTCATGCCTGCCACTAAGCACGTTCTATTTTTATTTTCTAGAGGACGTGATAAGATACAACAAAATCCTTGGAACCGAATGGCACTAGGGAGAAAATTACATTTTGAACAGCTCCTTCTGGATGCACAAATGATAAGCATATATTATTGCACTGGAGATTGACTAAAAAACTTAAAGGTAGTCTGAAAAACATTTAACTTTGAAGAAGAATAAATTTATTATATTTCTGGGAATGTTCTAGGGAAATATTGTATATAACTAGAAAGGTGAGAAGCTGGACTCATTTCTTTCCTTTGGTCTTTTATGCTTGTTCTTGGTTTTGTGTTCTTAGGAATAAGGAGTTCATCTCTACAATCCTGCAGATTCTCTTTACACGTATACCATGTTGAGCACTTAGTTGGAATTTTGCCACGTTTTATTAACTTATTTGTGGTGAGGTAGTGGGGCTGGGGAGCCCTGGTGGTTCAGTGGTTAAGAGGTTGGCTTAACCAAAAGTTTGGCTGTTTAAATCCACCAGCCACTCCACAGGAGAAAGAATTGGCAGTCTGCTTCTGTAAGTATTACAGCCCAGAAAACCCTATGGAGCAGTTGTACCCTGTCCTATAGGGTGGCTATGAGTCGGAATTGACTCGACGGCAAAGGGTTTGTTTTTTTTGGTTTATTGGGGTTGGAGGATGTCATGGATTAAACTGTGCCCCCCACCCCACCAAATATGTGTCAACTTGGCTAGGCCATGATTCCCAGTATTGTGTGATTGTCCACCATTTTGTCATCTGATGTGATTTTCCTATGTGTTGCAAATCCCACCTCTATGATGTTAATGAGATAGGATTAGAGGCAGTTATGTTAATGAGGCAGGACTCAATCTACGAGTTAGGTTGTGTTTTAAATCAGTCTCTTCTGAGACATAAAAGAGAAAAACGAGCAGAGAGACAGGGGGACCTCATTACCACCAAGCAAGAAGAACCAGATGTGTGCTTCCTTTGGACCCGGGGTCCCCGCACTTGAGAAGCTCCTAGGCCAGGGGAAAATTGATACCAAGGACCTTCCTCCAGAGCCGACAGAGGGATAAAGACTTCCCTGGCGCTGATGCTCTAAATTTGGACTTGTAGCCTACTAGACTGTGAGAGAATAAATTTCTGTTTGTTAAAGCCATCCACTTGTAGTATTTCTGTTATAGCAGCACTAGATGACTAAAACGGGAGAACAGCCATTGTATAAGTTTTGGTTAGGGGTAGACAAAGGTGGAGCATGTGGGTAGTGTTCTTGGAGCAATAATATAATTATCAATAAGGAAGAGGAAGGCAAGGAGGAAAAGAAACCCTTGGGATTTACACACATTATTTTCTTAGATAGGCAACTTATTACGAAATCTTCTTTCTCAAGTCAATGTGTACAAATGATACTCTTGCTAATTTACAGATTTATTTGTTTTCCTGAATAACATTTAGTTTTAAGATTCTCTTATGTATACCTGTTTTTAGGAGTTTAAAGATTTTGAAGTTTCCTAAAAGCACAATTTATAAGTGAAATCATAGAAGTCACTGTACTTCATTTGGACAGAAGGTCATAAATGATATTGTGATGATAAGTAATATTTATTGAGGCTTTGTTAGATTAACTTAATCTTCACAGAAATCTCCCAGTTTTGAACAATTATCTCCATGCTACAGATGAAAAAACAGAGGGACAGAGGGCTTTCATGGCAAAGCCAGGATTCTATTCACTCTGGCTCCTGGTCTCATGCTTTTAATTATGGTTATGTCTTGCTCATTACTTCCAAGTTAGATCTGTGATAAATATGAGTGTGCAAACTAATCCAGAGTGAAGGAATCTTTTCAGGCCTTTGGACCAGAGAAATAGCCTGAATTTTAAACTCTTTAAAAATGGAATACTTCAGGAAAATATTTACAGAGCTAGAGAAGAAGCAGAGTCCCTGGATGGCACAAATGGTTAAGTGTTCAACTACTAGCTGAAAGATTGTTGGTTCAAACTCACCCAGAGGTGCCTAGGAAGACACATCTGGCAATCTGCTTCTGAAAGGTCACAGCCTTGAAAACCCTATGAAGCAGTTCTACTCTACACACATGGCATCTCCGTCAGTTGGAAATCACTAGAGTGGCAACTAACAACAACAACAGACAAGTAACAAAAATCAGTGAGATGGCTAGGTGTGGACACTGGCACACTGGAGAGTGCCATGCCCTGTGGAAATAGGGCAGCCCCTACACCACTTCTGCTGATTACTATCATGTTAAATGAGACCTGATTCTAAGAAAAGCTGGAAGTTTTGATTTTTATCATGAAATATCCAAATTTTAAATTCTTGGCTCAATTAAGAAAAAGAAAAATAAACCAAAATACAATTGAAGATCAAAAAAAAAAAAAAATTACACCGTGGACTAGAGTTGTGTTTGGATAGACAGCTTGCAAATTCTGCTCTATGGCTGTGTCAGAAAAAAAGCATAAATGATTTTTTTTTTTTTTTTTAATTGTACTTCAGGTGGAGGCTTACAGAACAAATAGTTTCTCATGAAACAGTAGTTCACATATTGTTTTATGACTTTGGTTAACAACCCCACCACATGTCAACCCTCTCCCTTCTCAACCTTTTTTTTGTGAAAATATACATAGCCAAAGATACACCATTTCAAAAATTTCTACATGTACAATTCAGTTACATCGACTATGCTCTTCCAGTTGTGCTGCTATTCTCACTATAAATGAAGGCTTACAGAACAAAATAGTTTCTCATTTAACAGTACACATGTTGCCCTATGACAATGGTTAACAACCTCACAACACATCAACACTATCCTTACTCAACCTTGGGTTCCCTATCACCAAGCTTCCTT